>NC_064757.1:27984338-28276838 GCF_011397635.1 Epinephelus fuscoguttatus | reverse complement strand
AAGAAGAAAAGCATCAAATCATTCTCACATTTAAGAGGCACGAAATGAGCAAATGTTTGACTTCTTTGCTCTAAAATTGTTATACTGATTGTTCAATTGTCAAAATAGCTTGTCAATTAATTTTCTGTCAATTGATTAATCAATTTATAGACAAATTGTTGCAGCTCTGTTATCTATACTTCTCGAACAGTAGAATATTGAGCATCTCTTTAAAGTAAAAGTGCAACAAATAATGTCTGAATTTTTGTAGCAGATTGTTTCTTTGAGAGTGGTTGTAAAACTCATACGACTTTATTAAATCATCTTATTCATGGTCACATGTTAGCAGGAAGTCCCTCTCATACAGTGGCAGAGGACTCTGCTTGCCTGCAGATGCTTGTGTGGGAGAGTTCAGGTCACGGCACGGCAGTGATGAGAGGACACTATAAATATAAAACCTATAAATATGATAAGTGGCTAAAGAAAAATAAATTCATACACTGTGGGGATATGATATTGCAATCTTGTGGCTTTACAAGGTCTAAAAAGGCATTATAAAAAAAAGCCTGCTGACATCATAGGTTTTGTAAACCAATTTCAGGTAATGGATTGGAGCACACACACGCACAAATACACACACACACACACACAGGAGATGCTGAAAGGTTATCTGTGAGTCACATGGTACCCTTTCAACTTGTGAAATGGAGCTGTCTTCTGTGCTACCATCTCCTCAAATGATGTCACACTTGCTGCTGCGGCGGCGGCAGCACAGTGACGATCTCACAGATAGTGCCGGCCACAGACTGATGACCTCGGCGATGACCTACAAGCTGCGACTGTCTATCTGCAATATATTCATTGATAGCATTCATTCTTTGTTTTTCAATTTTGGATAACCGCCTTAATCAACGATCACGACATCTACAGATAGCACGGGGAGGAGGGTGTGTATCTGTGCGTGTTTGTGTGTGTATCTGGCTGTTGCAATCAGTCGTGAATGTAATCAGGAGGCAAAACATATAGACAGCTTTCGAGGGAGTGGGACACGGTGGGACAAGAGAAAAAAATAGTGAAAAGAGAAAGAGGCTCAAAGCTTTTGAAGTTTGACCTTGCAATTACGATGACTGTCTGGATCAATTGTCTCATCAGTGTATCTTCTGACACATGCGCTGACAACGGGCAAAGTGTCAGGGATGTTCACCAGCACGAGTATAATGGGAGACAAATATTCGCAGCACGTACAATACTTTGCCAATCAACAGAGCTCATTTGGAAAACAAACAAGTGTATGTGCCTCATTTATGCTGTGTTAGTCAAGTGTGCTGGAAACATTTTCGGGCATGTAAAGAGCAGCTACGCTACGTGCTCTACATAAAGACATTATGTGTGCTTCTTTTCCAGCTTTTAAAGGTACACTAAGCAGCACTGTTGGTTGCTGATTGTAAACATGTTCACTACTGAAAGTGAAAGCCAACCCCAGCACTGTGTCTCTTGGATGCCTGCTGCAAATAGTCCGGCACTTGGCTGCTACGTTTTTATAAACCCCTGACCTCACCTGAGCATGGTGGGGGTACATGCCCATGAACTTCCTGAACACAGAAAATAGGAAGAGAATAAGAAAATACAGGTATAAGGCAGAGTCTCTGCAGAAAAATACAGCGCCACACATTTCTACTAGACAATGGTTGGGAGGGATCACTTCTGTGTTTTTAGGAGAACACTGCATAGTATATCTTTTACCAATCACTGCCCGTGCATGTTTGTGTGAATGTATGTGTTATATAGTGTGTGTTTGATCAGCTGCTGGATGTTAAGATGGGTAGCCCCTAGTAGCTTCTCCTTCCCCCTCATCTTCCTTCCTGCCCTTCAAGTTCACCGTCTCAGGCCAATCAAAAAGCAGCGTGGGGTCACAGCAGGGTTGCGAGTCAGGGGTTAAGCTGAAAAAGCATACACAGTGGGCCAAGCAGTGGGGAATGACTACTTGCTCTGAGGGGGAATCAACCGCACAAACACACACACACGCACAGAGAAATACACCTACACACAGTGCGTGTTTAAGTACATGTGTGCACACACTTTAAGCGGGCATGAGGCGTGTCGTCTCCGGCTCAGCGGATAGCTTTCCCTTAACACTCTGTTCTGTCTCTGTGCAGCCGTGGAAGGTGGGGCGTTTGTTATGTAAAATTCTATGTTCCTGCAATTTGGCATTGATCATGAAGGCAATTAACATGTTTTCTCTCCTACTCATCACCGCTCTGACTCATACTCATTCACACACCTCCAAAACAGGGGAAGTTTAATTAATCTCTGGCACTCTGTGCTTTGACGCAAGCCACAAATCTAACTGTCTCCAGTGGATGCCTCCCTTGCCTCCCTCTCACCATTCCTCCTCCTCCCACAAGCCGTTGTTCCATTCCCGACGGAGACACAAACAACTCCTCGAACACATTTCAGATGGGCCTCTTTTTTATCTCTTCGCCTTTTTTTTTTTTTACACAATTTTGGAAAGCATAATTCCCCTGTAGGACAGTCTTTGTCACTTGTTGTGCTACTGTTGTTCTGGGGAGGTAGGGACAGGCATGGGCCTCCTCCTCATTGTCGCCTGCCACCTTCACCGGATGGGCATAACAAGCCCCCTTAGATCCAACTACCCTCCATGCAGGTGCCCTAGCCCCCCAGTCAGAGTCACAACTAGGGATTGAACCCGGCTCTCGAGTGTTTTGCCCCTGCACCACCCGTATGCCTTTGAAAGAGAGAGGCCTTTGAAACAGAACTGGAACAAAAGGACTCTGTGTGTTTGTGTGTGTGTGTGTGTGTGTGTGTGTGTGTGTGTGTGTGTGTGTGTGTGTGTGTGTGAGAGAGAGAGAGAGAGAGAGAGAGAGAGAGAGAAATCTGTTGCATTTGTACAACAGTGACACATCCAAACAGCTGGACGTCAGCTTAGACAAAGAGAGAGGTGAGGAGAAAGGGATGGTGGAGAACAGAGACATATAGAATTGTTTATGTAACTGCACATGGACAAACTAATGGAGACAGATACTCCTCTGAAAGTCATTGTAAAGGATAAGTCTGGTGATCTTCTATATTTCGCCCCCTTATTTTAATTAACAAATTCCATGAAAAAAAGAAGAGATGCAGCTAACAAGTATTGTCTGTCAATCCAAAGCATAATATAGCTCATACCTTTGTTCCATAGACCTTCATTGTTGTGCAAAAACCATTATAAACAGCTACACTGTTGCACTGGCTATTTTGATGAACATGAGCATTATTATCTACTGTGAGCAAACAGCTTACAAACACCATGGTGCTGTAGCAGATTCACAACTAAAAAACAACAAACATACCACTGACTTGTTTTTTTTTTTAAAGAATTATGTTTTAAATAAGAACTAACGGGCTTCAGACCGAGAGCCACAGACAACTGACTATATGCAGCCTATTTACACAATCCACAGTATTCTGATAAGATGCAGTATCATAATTCTCGTCGCCAATTTGTTGTGTATGACCCTATGTAGGCCTGTGTAGGGTCTTGTTCACGAGTGAGGGTAGAATGGAGCGTGAGATGGATCGGTGGTTTGGTGCGGCATCTGCAGTGATGCAGGCGCTGCGCCGGACCGTCGTGGTGAAGAGGGAGCTTTCGGTTTACTGGTCCATCTACGTCCCAATCCTCACCTATGCTCATGAGCTCTGGGTAGTGCCTGAAAGAATAAGATTGCGGATACAGGGGCCAAAATAAGCTTTCTCCGTGAGGTGGCTGGGTTCAGCCGTAGAGATAGGGTAAGGAGCTCGGACATCCGGAGGAACTCATAGTAGAGCCGCTGCTCCTTTGTGTCAAAAGGGGTCAGTTGAGGAGGTGCAGGCATCTGATCAGGATGCCTTAGGTGCCTCCCAGTAGAGGTGTTCTGGGCACATCCCACTGGTAAGAGGCCCCGGGGCAGACCCAGAACACGCTGGAGGGATGACATATCTCATCTGACCTGGGAACGCCTAGGGGTCCCCCAGGAGGAGCTGGAAAGTGTTGCTGGTGAGAGGGACATCTGGGGTGCTTTGCTTGGCCTGCTGCCTCCCGGCCCTTGATAAGCAGATCAAAATGGTTGGATGGATGGATGTAGGCCTGCATGATTATGGCCAAAATGATAATTATGATTATTTTGGTCAGTATTGAGATCCCGATTATTTATTAATTTTATGTATTGTATATTCTTATTGCACTATTACATTTAAATAAACAGAGCACTATTTTCACTTACACGTTGTGCTACATTCCTGCTTATAAACAAATATTTGCATCAAAATCAGACTTAGAATAGAGTTCTTCTTAACCTGAATTCAGTGCACCTCCTAAAAGCAAAATATAAATTAAACTGTTTATTAGACAAACATCTTTGGCCAAATGGAATGCGATCACATTGATTATTTCAGTCTGTCTTTGGGTGCTGGATGGATACAGTGTTATGTTGTACTGCGTTGCTGTTATGTCTGAGTTGATGCTAGACAAGGACAGGGATTCAATGAGGTAACATTCACCTTCATACATGTATGGTACTGCAGAGTGTGGTGTTTTTTCAGGTAGTTGAACAAATAAGTTATGTTGCTTTGCATCTCAGACACAAGTCTCACGCACCCTAAATCCAAAATACTTCCAAACAATTGGTGATGATCCCTTTCAAGGGACTCGCTCTTCATTCTCTGCTCTAGGATTCGATTTTCAGTTCGCCCGTCTACAACCTCAACATTCAGTTGTTCACAGAATGATGCTGCAGGGTGCACAAGCAGTGCCATGACCATTCCCCAAAAGTGGAGGTTGGCTGTTAGTTAAGGAAGTGCTTGGTTTGATATGCAGCAGAGTTTTCTATGAGCAGAGCACACATTTTAAACATCAATATCGCAGTTGATATTGTTCATTTGATTGTGAGAAGTAAAAATCCTTTTTTCTGGTTCTCTACTGATTGAATCCAAACTTAACAACATACAGATCAATATGTGCCTAATAGTGCATGCAACAACTTGTTCCTAAAACATTAAGTAGTCCCTTATTATTATATAGACTATACAGCTAAAAAATATTCTCCATTTTGGGCTTTTCATGGGATTTGTAGACAATAGCAAAAACCTACTTATTGTGCAAGATGAAAATAACTTTCTTAAATATACACATTCATTGCAACTGATTGTTCATGAGTAGCACTTAAACTGACTTCAATTTAAAGCCACATTTTGACAGAATAACACAAATGTATTCAATCATGTTGTTGCTGTTATTGTCTCCCCATATGTCGCCGGAGAGCTTCAGATGGTCTATGTCCTGCTTCGGTGGATTTTCTTCCTGCCAGGAACAAAATTCTGAGGGAAATACTAACGTCTCGATCCAAAATCATCACCATATTGGAATTCAGTTACACCCGGATGCTCAACACTAACACACACATTAACACAGTATACTCAGTTATCTCACAGATTACTGCCCATTCCCTGAACACATAAGGTACGGAAGTCTGAAATGTGACTACGGCTGAAAATAGCAGAGCACCCAGGTTTAATTTCCTCATGTCATTTGTTCTGGCCTGATCCTGACTGGGTGAGAGCAGCCTTGGGGTCGTGGTTAAATATTATCCCTTGGGGGGGAGAAAGAGCAGTGGCTACCAGCCACACTGTAGTTTCTTTTGAGGGGTAAATATTCCTGGTGTATAATGCTTTTGATTATAATAATTATGAGGGTTAATAGGTCACAGAGTCACATTGAAATGTCAAAAAGGGGCACAAAGCATTTGTCAGCTCATGCAATTGCATGTTGGCATCTTACCATGCCATTTCGTAGCGGTTCAGTTCCTAAATGTCAGGACACACACATCCATGTACACACACAGGCAGCTTGGATTCATCCATTCAAGCCAGGTTTAGCTGGATGACAACATTATGTGGGTAAAACACAAACATGCACCGGTGATGACCTCCGTTGTGTAGCGATAGCATCTACTGCCGTTGAAGGATACAGCGAGAAAGAGAGGCAGAGAGCCAGGGGTGGGTGGAGGGAAGATGGGATGACTCCGGCAGGCAGAGTCAAACACGAAGAGGGAGTGGCAGCTAGAGACGTGAAGGAAGTGGAGACGGCAGAGGGAGACTTACATGGCCTGCGCCATCAAAGAGAAAGGTCATGTTCAGGAAGAGACTCCGAGTGTGTATTTCGGCATTTGTGTGGGCTGCGCTAATATGTTTGAAATGCAGACAGATATCTGTGTTTGTTGGTCTTTGTATCTTCGTGTGTGTGTGTGTGTGTGTGTGTGTGTGTGTGTTTGTGCAGTATGTACTGTATGTGTGTTGTCTCCTGTGTGAACTCCAGGCTGGCTCGGTTTAAGCAGTTTGAGCTGACAGAGGTATGTGGGATGGACTGAGCCCAGATATCTGCTTCACAGACAGACACGCACACACAGCTGTGGAGTCATGCATCACCACAAAGAGCCAGGCATACACACACACACACACACACACACACACACACACACACACACACAGAGTAAGAAAAAAAGAGGCAGATATTAGAGACTGACGGAAGACACCACAGAAACAGGAGAGAGATGGAGTAAGAGTGAGCATCAGAGAGAGACAACAACGGCAAAAACAGATGGAAAGAAATTCAAAACTTGTTGTTTACTTTGCATTAAAACCCCTGGAAGACAATCCGTCTGTCTTTTTCCTATGATAAGACCACATCCAGCTTTGCAACACATGATATCCCAGACTGGGGAGTGTGGAGCTGTCGCCTGCAGTAAGGCTCTTGGCAACAACTGAATTGCTTCTATATGTGTCTGTCTGAATACTAGATTACTCCAGACTTTTGGAAAGATTAAGACAGTAGTTATATGTTGTCATCCCCTGGCAGTGGGAATGACAGCATGCACGGCTTCATCGTTGCGATACAACATGTTCATCATCGCTAGGATTTGTTTAAAAGTCAATTTGCCTCTATTTTTAAAGCACTTTGGGCCTCATGCAGAAAGTGATATACGAATGTAATTCCTCTTATTTTTGTTTGTATCTACTGTCTGTTCTCTTTTTGTTAGCACCCATTAACTTCTGAGAGTCACTAGCGTTTTCTTGTGTTCACTCCTCTTAATTAAATTTTACAAATGATCGAAAACAAGATAGCAAGATAAGGAAAACATGTTGTTTCAGTTTTTATAGCATATATTGTTAAATAGGTGCACAATATTACAAACTCATACTTCTGCATCTTTCATGTATGTGATATCAGTCTGGGAGTATTTGTGCATTTGGGTTCTTGGCAACAAGCAACTGCGTTTACTATATGATTGTCAGACTATCGATTTGTCTCTGCTTCTTCAAGAATTTCGGACAGACTTAAGAACTGATCACATTACAGCATTAATATGACTGCGACCTCAGCAGATGAGGAAAGAGCATCATAAGCCACACAGCCCCTGCGATGACAAGCTCCCCCTTAAACAAACCGTGAGACCTCTTAGACACATTGGTTTCATATGCAGGGATTTCGATAATCTTCAGCGTCTATGGGCCTTGTATACAGCTGACATTACTTTACGTGCATTTGTGTGTATCTCTGTGTGTGTGTGTGTTTGACAAGCCTAATTGCGTCAGGGCTGTCTGAAGGCGCTGTCGACTCCCAAGTCATTACCAGGAAAGACAGATGTTTTAGCACTCAGCATGCCGCATTCATACGTACACGCACAGACACACAAACACAACATTACGTACTGTACCTATGAAAGCTGCGAGGTGACGCCTAAATCAGGTTTTATGTGAAAAGCATTGATTCATTTCCCACCACTAAAAGAAGCCAGCCCCACTTTACAGCCCAGGCCAATATTGAACACGACTCTACACTAAATTTCTGGCCAAAGCGTTGCTGGGTTTAACACCGTGACCTCCACGCTACAGTGCTCTTTTATAGCCCTGCATTATACTCAACGTCTAAATCTGTGTTTGAATTGTCTCCAAAATGAACAATGTGTATTTGTGTGAGTGGCAGGGTGCTGTGCTTGTTTTGTACGTATTGTGGCAGCCATATTCGGCAGGCTGTGCTCTCTCCCCTCTCTCTCTCTGTCCCTGATGTGTTTTCCATGTGTGCTGGAAAGACAAACACAGCTGCACTTTAATGACACTCAAATGCTTCTGGGATTCAGAATACATGCGTATGTGTGTGTTTGTGTAAGGGTGTGTGTTCATCTTGACCACTTCAGTGAAAAGCCTGTTGAAGCTACTCCTGCTCTGTATAACTGCCCCTCCATCTGCCCCCAGAACCTGGCGTGTGCATCTGTGTGTGCGCGAGCGTGCATGGGTACGTTCCTAAGAGAGTCATGAAGCCCTAAGTGGTATTTCGGAGCAGCTATGCATACCATGAAATAGCTTGTCAGGATCGTCAATCCTAACTGGTGATCTCTTTACACCCCCCTACAAACACCTATACATATACATGCAACATGCGCGCAGGCACGCAGACTGCAGGGAGTCCCCGGACGAGATGAGACAGGCTGTGAGCTTCAAATGACCCCCGAAAACAGAACTGCTGCTGAGTGATAAATGAGACAAATACATGCTGGCACCCTCTCTCTTTCTCACTTTCTTTCTGTCTCGCTCTCTCTCCCTCATTAACACAACACAAATGGAGCCATCTCCTCTCTCTCCTCTCCTCCCTTCTCCACACATAAATCTTCCACCACCTCCAACACTTGCCCTGCTGATGAATCTCTCCAGCTTTTTACTACCTATCAAAAGGGAAAACAGTTTTCACTCTCCATCAGCGCAGATGTCAGGAACTTCGGATGAAATGGAGCGTTAAACACCCTGATTTTGTATTATTTCCAAGACTTTTTTTTTGTTGTTGTTGTTGAGGGGATTAAAATGGACCTGACAGAACTACAGCATCACGACACGTCAGTGAGACAAAAACACAGCTCTGTCTGTCATGTACACTTTTACTTTGTCAGTTTACGCAGTAATATCCTGTCATACTACAGCATGAGTTTTACAAGTTACACTCTGGGGCCATATATAGTAGAAGCATTACCAGTTACCAGCGCAATAAAGCATGTGGACACGCAGCTGTGTGTGTATGTTCTGTTGAAGTGGTGTTTGGATTTATAGCTCACTACATCAGCTTTGTCACAACACAGAATGGTACAGACCCAAACATTTATTCAAACGGGCACACACGAGTGGACTGAAAGTGTTTCATTGACAGGTAATGCCGGATCAACAGCTTATCGATGCAAAGTCAGTGTGAGTGAAGAGCAAATCAAACAGCATTGTTTGCCACACTGATCCTTTCATTCCCACACAATCTGTTTCTTCTGGTCAGCACTTTTCAAAACAGTTACAGCAGAAAATGACAAAGCCGGTAAGATGCTTTTATTGATCTGTTGCTCTGTTGTCTCTTTAGATGTTCTGGACTCAGTCTCCCTCTCTGATTCCCTCTCTCGTGTACCTTTATCTAGTGTACTCAAAGGACGGCAGAAATCCATTCTCCTGTAGCTACAGTATCACATGTGTGTGCTTTTGTGTCGGTCCATCTATTAATATCAGTGTCATGCATATAAGAAGGTAGATAAGAGTACGACTCTCTCTATCCGCTGTCTGATTAGTATCATCAAATCCTGTCTCATAACTGTGTGCAAACCATTCCTCTTTCAGGGAGCAGTTTATACTCCAACAGAGGAGGTTAAATAAGAGTGGATGCACAGCCAATAAGCTACAATGGCTTCCTCTTGTGTCCATAATCATATCCTTTTCAGTCACTATGCAAAGCTCATCATCATAAATGAGGATTTAAAAGTAGATTAGAGAACTGCACCTCCCTGCAAGCTCATTTCCCTCTTCGCCATGGCCATCTTTTACAATATGTGCATGGCTGCCGTTGCTGCACAAATCCACCTGTTTATCTGGCAACCCATTACTTGTGAACAACACCTCAGCCTCCAGCTTCACAACATGAAGTCTCTATCGTTGGAACGAACACCACCACCGAAGCAGCCCGGACGGATCTCACGATACTGGTAGAAACGAGCCCAGAGAACCGAATGCGTTGCTCCTTGCTTGACCTGCCACCTGAAACCTGTCTGCCATGGAAGTCCCTTATCAGGAGCTTGACGCCTCAGACAACATGGCTTGCAGTGTGACGACTGCACACAAACCCTTCATCACGATATGGCGAAGCTTTGACGTGGCATAGGAGCACGGCACATGAAATGGACCCATAAAAGTGAGTCATATAGCCACACATAATAAATTCCCTGAGACAGCTAGTCATACTGCAATTTGAATATTCCATTAAAGCAACAGGATTGATTCGTTGCATGGGCTCTGTCTGTGTCGCCATATGTGCGCTAAGCTTGAGTTTTGCTTTAATCTAAAGACAATTAAGGGGTTGTGGCTCACAGTGGTGGACTCAGTGTCTGAGCACTGGGTCTGATAATGAAGAAACACACACACACACACACACACACACACACACACACAGAAACACACACTTTTCTTCCGACCATTTCCCATCCTGATGTGATGAAGTCTGGCCGGAAACAGCCATTTCCCTGAATGTTCCCATCTCTCCTCCGGCATACTCCCTCATCCCTGATTCATTGCCAATAAATCACAGAGAGAGAGAAACAGAAAGAAAGAGACAGAGCAAGCAAGAAAAAGTGTAGAAGAGAGGGAGAGTAGGGGAGAGAGGGGTATAAACCAGGAGATAGGAAAACAGAGATGAAGGAAAACCAGATGTGTGATGTGTTCTTGTCAACAGTGACTGCTCAGGGGTGGAGCTCGCATTGCCAAACATGGCTGAGTGTACTTTAAAGCGGTGACGTCTTATCGAAGAAAACAACAACAACACAGATGCCATAAAAACACCATTACATAACGGATATGCTTTATTTCATGGGTATGGGTCAAACTTTAAACAAACAAAAAGAAGAGGAAGAAGTAGATTACAAAAGGAAAACAGGCTGTTGGGTAATTTGCAACTTAAGCTTTCTTATTACGGCCACTGATTTATTACTTACACACAACACATTTAAGTCTCTGTTGGCAAAACATGGACAAGGATTAAATTCAGTCTGTCCTCACAAAACAGCACAGACAGAAACAATTTTCACATTTCTCTCCTGCTTTTTCTCCCATCCTCCACTTATAGAGGCCTGTTATGGTGGGGTAATGTACTGTACGCCACCTGCAAACCCCACCCAACCGAAGAGCCTTTTTTGATCATGCCCTCCCTGCTGTTTACCCTTCAACAGGGGCTCCAGTTACCACTACTGCCTCCCCTATCGAACCATCAACTTCAGCACCACACAAGGGATTTCAGTCACCACTCAAACTCGGTTCATTCCTCTGTGGTTTTACATTATCTCCTAAAATAGACCTTGGTATCTGTTTGTTATAGAGGCATTAATCTTGTGTTATATAACTCTGTTTGACAGCAGTAGAGTTATCATTCATGCTAACAGTCGATGACACAGCAGAATTGGCGAAAAACTGGCAGTAATGGACAAAACAGGTGGAGATCATGAGAAGATAGCCGCACCCTCTCTGGTGTTTCATGTTGTTTCTCATCTGTCTCTGAGATACCGAGGAAAATAATACTAAGATAGCCACACCCAACATGTCAGTAATGAAGAGTGGTTATCTGGAGATTCCGTTCCCTCTTGATGGAAACCATCACACTGAGTTGTTATCAGTTGATTGTGCCACTTTACAGCTGTAAAACCAAAGGCCTAAAGGCAGTGTTGTAGTGCTCGAGATTGGTTTTGTTCTCAAGAACACTTTTTTAAGATCTCTGTCTTGTCTCAGTCTAAGACAAATAGGTGTCAGGATTTTCTTTCAAGAGGGGTCAAGACCACAACTGAGGGGATATCACTAAACTGTCTGTGCAGTAAAGGAGTGTTGCATAAAGATGGAAAAACAGAGGTTGGTTTCAGCTCCTTATTGTTTGTATTGTTTGCTCCTAGAAAACAAAGGGACATTTTCACACAAAACTCACCTCTGCTATGCTTTTAGATTATTTTGTCAAGATATTTCTCATAGTGCACATACCCACATATACTGTATACAGCAGCGGTTCCCAACTGGTGGGTCATGTTTTAAAGGTGGGTCATGGGTCCTCTCTGAATGGACCACAAGTGACTCACAAACATGTCAAGATGGTAAAAAACACACTGTATTTTAGAGTACAGTGAATTTCCGACACAGAGCTTTTATTTTGAAGTACTGTTTCCTGCTGTGGAATAAGTGACAAACGGACAGCTATTTGAGACAGCAGACTAGCTCAATGTCATGGCCAAGTGCGAGTATGATGCTGAATATATTTAACTGTGTGGACCTCGAACTAATGATTGAGTTGAAATCTGGACTCCATGGCTGGACCAGTTGAGAACAACTGGTATACAGTATGGCAATAAAAGAGGTGAATGAAGAGGAATCTTCATTTTTTTTCTGCGGGTGTTTTAATGGACATGTGGATCATGCAGATCAGTTTGAGGAGTGTCTATGGTTTGCATTTTCCACATTTTATCTTAAGCGTGTCATGCATTGTGGGACTCGCCCTGGTCGTGTCTTGGACTCAATACACTCTGGTCTTGGTCATGACATAGCCTCGGTTTAGGTTGTCATGACTACGACACTGCTTGAAAGTGTCTAAGTCTAAGTATTTAGTGGGTCCAATTTTGATGTATGCATTCACTCTTGACCTTGGAAACAATAGCTGCTGTATGTTTATCTTTCAAGGAGTTAAAAATGCATCTTAAATTGGGGGAAAAAATCCACTTGCTTGCTTTTCAATTCAGAACTGAGGATGCCTTTGGAAGAGAGGTGAAACACCTTCAAGAACTGAAAGCAAGTGAAATTGTTGTTGACTCAGCAGCTCTACAAAGAGAGAAGACTTGAGTTCAGAGCTTAATCTTGTTGAAATGCTTAAAATTAACCTTCAGCATCTATAAAATTGGAATAACCAGCCTGATTTTAACTACCCAATATTGTAAATTTGTCTTCTAATCTAATCAGACAAATCTTAGGTAAATCTCTTTCAACAGATGATTACTCTAAACAGTTTAATGACACAATACAGTTTAAAGAGCAATTTGAGGTCAGACTGTTCCTCTAAACTTGTTGTTGTTGTTGTCCTTAACCACAAACATAAATCTGTTAGTAAGTGTTTTCACATAAACCGATAGCATCGACCAGGAGGGTACAGATTGCCATGTAGGTGTAAATGAGGTGACGGAATGACACTGAGATGGAGGCTGACTCATCGTCCACCTATCCTGCTGCATCTGTGAAGTTGTCGTGGCATGACATCGTGTTCTGACATACATTATGCCTTTAGCCTGTGGCTACCCGCACAATCTGTAGAGAGGGTGAGTGCTTATAATCATATGTTGCTTTTTAGCCTGTAAAATTAATATCGCAAAGGTTGACATTATTCTTTGTGGTTCACACTATTAAGATGTCTAAAGGAATGATTTAGTACAGATCAATATTTGCAAATTCATAATCATGCTCTCAAAATCCACCAAAATAAGCTTGATGGACATAATAATTGTGCAGCTGTAGATTCAGAGAGGTAAGTTAAAAATAGTGTGGTGCAGAACAATTTCTGCAGGAATGACAAGAATTCAGGATTACAACATTTCCCGGATTTGTTTATCCAGAGGAAGAGCTATGTAAACACTTTCTGTATACAGAACCTTATCACATCTGCACCAAAGGCGCTAGGATGGGTCACACTGTATCAAATATATTGTATTCCAGTGCAGAGGTGTAAATAGAACTGCACTAATCTTAAAGCTAGGGTTGGTAACTCTGATGAAAATAACTTTTTGTCGTACTTGCTGAAACTGTCATTACACTGACACAGTATGACATGAGACAGTCTGAAAAAAAGAATAAAAAAATAATCATATTTCTCCAACTCCTTGCAGTGCTTCTGATGCCATTTGCTAGAATCCACCTGGCTGAAGGAAAGCAACCAATCAGAGCTAAGAAGTCTCTCACCCAGCTGTCAATCATGTCAATGATGCTCATGAACTGTGGTCAAACTGCCAAACTAGGCAGTGCTAAATCAAGATTGTGTTACTGCACTGCCCATTTCTTGTCTCAAATGTTTTCAGAAACATATTTTAGTGTACTGTTAGCTTTAAAATCAGAAAGTGTGCTCCAGCCGGTGGATGGTGCTTCAGTTTGGCTCAACTGTCTCCAACATGGCAGCCTAGTCACAAATGTTCTCATTTTACAGCTAAACAGTACACTAAAGTATGTTTCTCAAAAAATAGTCAAGGCAGTGACAAAGTCTTGATTCAAATTTGATCAGCGCTGCCTAGTTCGACAGTTTGACCACAGTACATAAGCAGTGATTCACATGATTGACAGCTGTGTTGAAGACTCCACGGCGCTGATTGGTTGTTTTCATGGGATAGATTCTTACAAATGCCAGTGGAAGAGCTTCAAGGAGGAGTAACATGATTTTTTTCGTAGATTTCTGTCTGATGTACCTCTGTGTGAATATTCTTATACAGTTACCAACTACAACTTTAAGTATTGAGGCCATTTACAGCAGTGACATTAAGATTCCCATGAAACTAAAGTTAGAGCATCTTTAGCTTCTGTACTGTGACGCATTTCCCAGTAAAACGGAATATTTGAGCAATGTGCGGTCACAAGACAGATATCAAATCCTTTTGACTGGACCACTAAAAAGTGGGCAGGCTTGGAGTTTAGCGTGACACAGCTGCTCAGACGACTACTGGCAGAACAATTTCCGCGAGTATTCAAACAAACATCTATCTATCTACATATTGTTCTGTTAGCTACTACAACCCACAAACGAGTGTGGTTTTATTTGAGTGATGTGGCTAGCTAGTCGCCCAGAGTCTGATTTGATTTGATGAACTTTTGTAAACACCCCTTTGTTTAGGATGAGTCATCAAACATTTAAAACTGTTTTGTCTGATTTTCCAGAAAAAGAAAGACAGAGATTTTGATGTAAAAAATACTCTAATACTGATTTTTTGATATATATTTGGCACATGACAAAGGATTAATGATTAATTACAACAGGGACACTTGATTTAAACTAGCAATATGTGTTTTCATTCCATGGGGACTAAAAGAACTTTAAATCAGGGAAAAATCTCATTTAGTTTTTACCACTGTGTGTGTAACGGTTAAAACGTTATTTCAGAATTGCGGCATCTGTCAGCTATTAAGTTGTTCCGTGAACCCTGAGAGTATCGAACATAATACGGCAAAGCTGCACTCTGAGGTTTAAGGAATGTTATGATACCTATTGATCATCTTTCTCGGGCATTTTACTGTGAAGTCCAGTCGATCAATATAAGACCAAGATCAATAGCAACTTACAAACAGCATCTTTAAAGAGCTGAGGAGCCTGTTGTTGCCAGAAAAGTTGGTCATGGTCTCCCGCTATTCACAGCTCCTTTCCCCCTACAGGGTTTCCTATACTGATCAGCAGGGGCAGACGGACCCTCTCATTATGGGGACCGCAGAAGAAAATGAGAGCAAAATGAGGCCCATTACCACGAGGGCGTGACTAATATCCCTCTCAAGCCTCTCCGCACACACTGACTGGACACACGCACGCTCGTCACATGCATACACGCAAGTTACACGTGTTCACAAAAAAAAAAAATTGCTCGTGAATCAATAACGCACCCCAGAAACAAAGACGAAGGGGAAGTTGGTAATAAACTTTGGCTCTATTAAACTGACCAGATCCCGGGCTGCTCTGTGGGGGGTGTCTGGCTCTCTGCTGTGTGCATCTATAGGTTTGTGAGCGTGTGTGTGGGTGTGTGTACATTCCCTAATCATCCATGATGTCATTAGCGCTAAATGCAACCCTGGCTCAGCCTAATTTCTGCCCACTAAAAGTGCTACCTTCTCTATTCCCTCTCTCGGCATCTCTTTCCTCTCTTCCTAACCGCTCTTACATCATCTGACCAGTCCGGCAATATTTCATCTCTCGTGTGCTTCTCCCATCTCCTCAAATATCCACTCTCCTCTTCATTTCCTCAAATGCCCGCAACAGATTCATTACCTTACTGGAATTCATACCCATCAACTTCTAACCCACCGCTAGTTTCGCTCTTGCTCCTAAAATCCTGTCTTACAAATTTCTGTTTTACTTTTCTACCTCTTTTTCGTCCTTTCTTTCTCTTTCCATCACCTATTTATCCTCAAGTCCTCTGCTAAATCCTTTCCCTTTGTATTTTTCCACCCAGCCGCATCATTTTGTGGCTTAAATCCATGTTTCCATTCCCATTTGAATGGATCTAAAAGATAACCACAGGGGATACATAATGCCCAGCAGTGGCGTCAAGTGTTGTTTTTCATATTTCACTCTATGCTCCAGTTGTATCTTCATCTCTGATTCATCCCAACTTTTTCTTCCCTGTGTACCTTCCTGTCTCCTGTGTTTTACCCATCTTCCCTCCTGTTCTCTTCTCCTCTTTAGCTGATCGGGTCTGCTGCGTGATTTATAGCCTTGCAACAGGCTGGTAGACGCGGGGAAGAGAAAGGGAGGTAGATGAAAAGAGGGGGGTGGGGGTGGGGGGTTGAGTAGAAATTGGGCTGTTTGGCGTTTGAAGTACATGAAGGAGTAATATAAAATACACCTGGTCCATCCATGGGGCACTCTCTGTACCCAGAAACAAAGGGGAAGGGAGGGAGACGAAGAGGAGGAGAGAGGAGAGGGCCGGGCCGCAGGGGGAGAGAGGTGGATGGAAAGGGGAGGGGGAGGGGTCACTTCGTGTTTCCTTTCAGGATGGCTTTTATGGTGTAACTTCAAACGCTGACCTCCCACACCCCCGCCCTTACATCCCCCCTTCTCCCTTGCTCCGTCCGTCCGTCCATTCGTCCCTCCCTCCTCTTTTCTCACTATTGTGTATGACCAAGTGGACAGTAATTGGCCATTCTTTCATGAGGCTGATTTCAGCACTCTCTGCCCCCCACAGGAAGAGGCCCTTTTGCTGCCCCTTAGAAGTATTTGTGTGTATGTGTGTGTACGTTGTAAATATGCCAGACGGTAGGTATCAGGTGGTTGAGGGGGGGGGCTGCACTGGCTGCGGACTCCACAGGCATTTCATTCACTGTGCGCCCCAAATTGCAACACAGGAATTGGAGGTAATCTAATCCAGAAAAATCATGTTCCAACACAAGGTTTTATTAAAATACTGTGTGGATTTCAGGTGCAGCTTAAGCATGTATACCTTTGCTTATGAATCAAGCTCACATTACATTTGTTGAAAGTTGCGGTAAGACGTGTGGAAGGGAAAATTAAAGCTCTGAAAAGTCACTGGATATATACAATATTCTTGGCAATGAATGACTGTTTTATTTTTCCTTCCAATATTTTATTTGAAGACACCCAGGGGCACTTACCTAACTTATTCATGCCATAAAATGTAATGTATTAAAACAAAAAAGGGAGGCTTTGCAAATGTTTCCAATGGTCTACAATATCTGAACATATTGAGAGTGATATATAAAAGCTGCTCTACTCTCGCTAATGACTTCTGGCCCTCTGTGGCTTATAGATCAGTGTGCGTTCATTAATGATGCAGGCGTGTGTGCAAGTGTGTGTGTCAATTAGTGGGCGGAGGGGATTAGCCATCCCTAGAGAGAACTAATTAACACTACACACACGGGCAAAACCATCTTTTTTGGATATTTTTATGGCATTTTCGAGTAGTTTATAAGCGACAGGAAGTATGGGTAGATAAAGAGGGATGTGACGGAGGTTCAAGGCCAGATTCAAACCCAGAATGTCGAGGCCGAATGGTCCCCACCGACTCCAGACAAACACAGGCACCATCCCACGCACACACATTGGCCATGACCACACACACACACACACAAGCAGCGGAGGGTATGTGATGTATACAAGCTCTTAAGAGGTTAAATATGTGTGCGACGCAACATAAACACAGACTTAAACAAGTACAGGGTAGCCTGTCCTTGCAGACACAACACATAAACAGAATCCGGGGATAATTGTGTTGTCAGACAAACTAAAATACAGCACAGCTCAAGAATCAAAGCGACTTTAAAGGAGAAAAAAAAACAGATAGATGGGAAGGTAGATGTTTTTAAAAGAGAAAGGGGCACTCCCAAGAGTTTAAAGTAGAGCGGAGGGGAAGCAGATAGAGGTCTTAATACAGTAGAGTGCCTCCTACCTCTTTGTAGTTCACCTTGGGCTCTATTCTCTTCCGCTTTCTGCCCTTCCCCTGATGACTCTGACTGAGGAGAATCCATTTTACAACCTGCAGGAGGGAGGATGGGAGGGGGAGGAGTGAGGTGAGGTGGTGAAGGCGGGAAAAAGAAGAGAGGGTAGACAGAGGTAGACAGAGACAACAAAGTGGCAGGTTTGAGTGAGTGGGATGAGACAGTGTGAAGGAGAAACAGGAGAAAAAGGAGACAGCAGAGGAAGTAATCAGTAAGGTGTAGCGATGGCAGAGAGAGGAGGAAAGAAAGGGTGCACGAGAAGGAGTGAGTGGTCACATCCAATAGCAGAAAGTAAACATAAACAGACTTAAGGCGCACTTTCCATCTCTCAAGTGGAAAGGCACACAGGAATATACATATACACACACTCTCAGTGAGCCACTGGCATGCAAGCCTTGACAGAGTGTAAAGTAGACGCATGCACGCACGCACACACACACGCACAGTCGATAGCTCCTTCTCTCCCTCTCCTTCACACACGCACATTAATTCCAACCTTTCAGCGCTCACTTGTGCTCCATATATAACCAACACAAACGGCCGGCTGAGACAAAAGAGTAATAGTGAAAGTATGTTGCTGTGACGGAGCCTGGAGCGCAGCAACTCCCTACACCATAGATCTCCATTAAACAGCCAATCACTATCAAGGCCAAACTCTATCTCCTCTCCTCCGCTTCGGTTTATATCTCCGAATAAATACACTGTCTGAAATGTCAGCAAAGTGAGGTTTCCAAACACTTAAACAGCACATGAAGTGGACAAGTTATTCCTAAGATGCAGGATCACTATTTTTTCTTTGTGTTTCAAGGTATTAAAACATATTTGGCCGATATTCTCCTCAGGACTGGTTTGATTTTATTTAAGCAGACAGATTAATGGGAGAATTGGAAAATACAGGCAAAGCAATTAAGAACAACATGGGAGCTTTGTGGGAAATCTGATAGGCGGCACAGAATGACACGCAACAGATGTACAGCGCTGTGTGCCGCACTTCACTCCAAGACAGACAGAGGGAGAGACTTAAACAGGGAGCAGACGAGCAAAAGAGGTAGATGGAGTGCAAGAGAGGTAGAGATAAGAGATGGTATCAAACATTGTGAAACAGAGCGTGTAAATGAGACTGAGGAGGAAGAGAAGAAGCCCAGACAGGAGGCAGTATGTGCAGAGGAAACAGTGGCAGAATAACTGAGTGAAGGAAGAGAGAGTGATGAGAATCAGATGACAATCATATCATGCAGTCTAAGGTGCAATATTTCAAATCTGAGAGCTGCCCCCGAGTCTGTCTGCCACTCCCTGAAGACGAGAAGACTAGGGAAAAGAGAGAAGACGGAGGGGGGGGGGCAGAGAGAGTGCTTACCTCTGCTTTGACTTCTTCCACCAGCTTCGCCTGTGACCACACGGCGCTCCTTTCATACAGCCACTGAACGACAGAGAAGAAGGGAAAGCAGTGAGCCGGGGGCAAGTGATCAGGACAGAGTGGAATGCTTTGCAGAGGCAGAGAGAGAGAGAGAGAGAGAGAGAGAGAGAGAGGGAGAGGGAGAGACGGAGCAAAGCAGGAAGGGGAGGGAGAGAGAGGAGAGGTGGGAGGAGAGGGAGGAGGTGGGAGCGCGATCACTTGTTCCTCTGACGGAAACTCGCGAATTGACTCCGGAGGATGGGAGAAAGAGCGGAGGAGAAGAGAGAGAAAAGAGAGGGAGGAGGAGGAGGAAGAAAAGAATCACCTCAATAACTTGCAACTACAGGACGGACAGTCACCTCAGTCCTCTACACATCCACTCCTCCACCGTTCTACTCACACACACACACATGTAGAGCCATGCAAACACACACCTACGCACAGAGAGCAGCTAGTAGGCACAAACACAAAGCACTTACTCTCTAACCTTATTAAGGCTTTCAGCAGAGCCACAGCTCGAGTGATGTGAATCACATATCAGAGCGATGACGGTGAGCGATGTGTGTGTAGGTGTGTGTGTGTGTGTGTGTGTGTGGTGGGGGAAATGAGGAGACAGACAGCAGACAGACAGGGAGTGCATGGAAGCAAGGTGTTTGTAATGTCACACACACAAACAGGAGAAGATGCAGCATCATATTCTCACCATCCACAATACACACATTCCCAAAAGCAAGGATTCGGCTATTAGCGTTACCATAGCCACACACAAAGTTCAATACTATAACTGCATGCCTGAGTACTCCTCTCTGTGTATTATACAAGTACTCTAGCAGAAATAGCATGAAGGTGTGTGTGCGTGTGTGTGTGTGTGTGTGTGTAGAAGCCAAGGAAACGGGGAGAGAAAGGCAGACACACAAAGGTAGAAAGAGAGGGAGGTGTTAGAGTGGGCTGTATAGAATGTAGTGAGTGTTGAAGCAGTAAATTGGCATTGTGTAACAGGATACCACACGTAGCTCTTTTGCTGCCTAGATCCCCACGACCATTCCCTGAATAGAAAGGCTTTTGTCTACCTCAAACTCTCTCTTCATCCCGCGCCCCCGTCTGTGTAGTGTCTGTCTAGTGAATCAATATCAGATTGCGTGATCAGAAGTTACACCTCTTACTCATAAACACGCATGAGAAGCATGACCTATATCTTCCTCAGATCAATCCACAGATTGGTGAGTGCTTTTAGTTGAATTATTATTATTTCGATTTAAGTGAATTATCTACAATGACGCCTTTAAAATGTTTTAATCCCAGAACAATGGCAGACAACAACAATACCAGAATTCTGGTACCAATACCAAAACAATACCTTTTTGATAATGGAGGAAGTAATAATAGTAAGCATAATAAGCATTTAATTCATTAATAACTACCTCTACAATAAAAATAGGCATTAATAAACTTGTATAAAAGTCATTATTTGATATTTTTATAGATAATAAAAAGAGGAATTATACAAATTATTTACAAATAAATATGAAAAGGTCAAAAAGGGATAAAAAAAAACACATAAAACAGTCAAAATCATTTAAAAATACATTAATGAACATTTAACAAAGCCAAACCTATCACATTTAATAGTGTTTGAAGCTGTCTTAACTTAAACAGCTGTAGATCAGCTTTCCTAAATAAGAATTATTATTTTAATTAATAATTAATTAATTAAACACATTAATTATTATAAAACATATCAGGATTAGAATCAAACTAATCCTGTTCAAAAAAATTGTCAACGACTTTCAGGATTTTGCTGTGTTTAATCTTTAATGCTACAAACACAGCTGAGCTGCTATATTTAAGAAAGTATTGAGGTTCAACAGCCGGCTTCTAAACGGAGAAGGTTTGAGCTCAAGTAGCTGGTACTCTTTTCTTTGTCATATCAGCCACTCTTTTTTAGGGCTGTCAAAATAACATGTTACAGAAAATATAACGCGTTATAAAAATTAACAATGACTAATCACGTTTCGTGGTGCTCTTTGACCAGGTGCGTCACTGATGTCACATGATGGTGGATGACGAGATCACGCTGCTTGGCCCTGTGAATAGGACATTAACATTTAAAAAACTGCAAGATGGAACCGTTGGTATAAGCAACGTTCTCTGCGATTTCTGCAGTAAGCAATTTTCCTACCATCAGAGTACTGCAAACCTGAGACATCACTTCAACACAACGCATTTATCAGCAAACCCAGAGGTCCAAGCTAGCACAGCCTCTGATGCTAGCGCTAACAGTCAGCCTCCTCAAGCCACACTCGACTCGGACGCAAACTGAGTAAGTCTACTTGTCACCGACTAGCTAACTCTCTTGCAAAATGGATTGCAGTGGACTGCAGACCATTTTTTGGTGGTAGAGGACAGGGGGACAATTGTGTCTGAAATCCAGCAGCTTTACAACACATCTGCCAAAATTAATTTAAATTGATTTTTTTGAAATATTTAAACAGCAAAACTTGATGTATATGTTTAGTTTAGATTAATTAATCACAGTGCAAGTTGCTCAGGCTTACTACCTCATAATGTTGTAAAAAATATTGATTTATTGACAAATATCAATTCTGAACATTTGAAACGTGTTCAACACTCATTTTCCACAGCATCAATAGACCAGTACCAGCTGTGCTTTCTCACTCTCTCTTATTATTTATGTTTACCACAATCATTCTGCTGTTCTCTGCTACTAACCAAGAAGAGGAAAGCTGTCATTGTCATCTTGTAGCCTTGTTATATTTATCTTTTAATGTCAAATTTGAACTTGTATGCTCTGTCAGCTTGCCCCCGTGTCATCCAAAATGATATTGGAAGTCTATCTTTTTCAAGGTGTTATATCAAAGTTAGAAAATCCAATATTGTGACAAAACTTCTACCTTGAGATAATTTCCAATCCAATTTCTGCCTGGAAGAACAGTAAATGCTTAAGTGCTTAAATACGAGGTAAAGCAGTTTAAACAACTATGTTAAATCAGTCTGATAACTGATCACAAAAAAGGCTTTTATTGATAAGCCAGGCTGAAAGGGACAAACATAAAATGTTAATGTAGGCTGTAAGAGTTAGGAGAAGGCATCAGGGTGAAAGCTCTACTGAATCAAGGGTAGTCTTTATTTAAACAAAGTATCTCAGCCTAGATCCATCATCCCAAAGGGAGTGCTTACTCATCTAAACTGTGAGGTCTAAAATAGGCCAGAGCTGGCCTTCCCATTCCACATCTCTTACTCTGGAATCGGTGAATGTCATTGTTTATTATTAGGCCAAACCATTTCCTGCCTTTCTCCAATTCAAGCACATTGTCCAGCGATGGATACGAGGCAGAGAGGCAGAGAGTGGCAGAGAGAGGGGGAGACTTTAAAATGCGTTTGTGTCCAGTGTATACATAATACACAAGCACTTGCATTTGTAAAAGGTTTCAATCGATCTGGCTGATCTTATTAGCCGGTGACTGGCACATCAAACACAAAAAAAGCTTCTGCGAGAACACTCTAGCCATCACCCAATCAGGTGTGAGGAAACAGCAGTCCCTCCACGCTGTCCCTCCACGCTGTCCCCCCCCCCGGAGGCCCCTGAAAGGCTCCAGTTACATCATCACATAATCTAGAAGGTGAAGGTTCCCAGACAGCAACAGGAGTACAGACACACAAAAATGCACATACACACAGCGGTAATTAAGATCAGTTACCATGGAGATGGGAGAATTGAAGAAGCTGTTAAAGTGGATTGATTGTGTGTGTGTGTGTGTGTGTGTGTGTGTGTGTGTGTGTGTGTGTGTGTGTGTGTGTGTGTGTGTGTGTGTGGTTGTGTGGTTGTGTGGCCTTGCTATCCTAGTATCTATGTTGGTCTTAGAGGGCAGAGGCAGAGCAGGTAACAAAGGGGATGATAGTGATTCAACAACACAATAATACAATGAACTGTAAGATTAACTCTTTCGAGAACCAAACAGCCGTACAGTGTATTAACATCATCAACAAGATGTCATTTGAAAAACTCCTCTTTGAGTTTATATATGGTTATTGGGGAAGCCATCATCATGTAGCAGTTTTCAAAACGCCTACTGGCTAATAGTCACACATCATTTAAGCTGTAGTATTTATATACTGAAAGCTATTTACTCCTAATATGAGACATAATCGCCATTATGAGAGCGTCATTACTCCGCTATTTACAGCTGTTCAATAGTGAGACAAATGCTACGCTGGTCCTGACATCTAAGAGCATATGCTTAGAGCACACTCCTCCCAAAAGCAAGAAAGTTCCTGTACATGGACCTACATGTAACACTTAATTCTCATCGATGAAATCTCAAAACCATACTGAGTCATTATTAAGAAAAACTAGGATAGAAAAGTGAACTAAAGTAAAAGGTCAGTTGTTTTGACCTTGACACAAAGGTTAAACAATGGTAGTAAATGTATATGATAGTGGTTTGGATATCTTAAAGTGAAAAAGCTGAGACAAAGATGTGCAATCAGCTTTTCAATCCAAGCCTGGAAGAACTAATCTCCATAAACAAAAACCAGTCTAGTGAGTAAACACAGACTATGAAATTATCGCCCTAATCATGCATGCGCCAGGTATGAGAGGATTACAACAAATGTGAAACGAAAAGAACTTTGATTGTCAGCGTCAATGTCCAAAAACAACAGCTGTGTGTTAATTTGTTTCCATTACCTCATATGAAAGAAACAAAAAGGAGGAGGAACATAACTGAAGTAATTACATATTTTATAGCTTCAGACTTGAGGCTGCTACGGAAGCCATGGCGATCCATTTTCTAAGTCTGATCTAATTTTTTCTCTCCTGTGTTTATGACTTGAGATCAGGTGAAAATAAAGGTTATCCCAGGATAATCTTTTCAAGTCTCTTATTTTTTTTTTAAATCTGTGAAACAGGTGGCGGGAGAGGTTTTTCCAGGTGAAAAAAATAAACTGAGTTTATGCAAGGATCATTTTTTTAAGTAACTTTTTTTTCGTTGCTGAAAACGGGTGAATTTGCAGGTGTTTTTATTTTATCATGTATTTTTTGTCAGGATAATTTTAATCGTCATTTTGGCCTCAAGAGGCTGAGGCTTTTCATAGGACTAAAAGTCTTCATGTTTTCTGCCAGGCGAGTTTTAGTTTCTCCATGCACTCTAAACACAAGGTACACTTATTGTGTGTTGGAAAGTTATGTAACATTACTGTCTTGTCTTTCTTTTGGCTATAAATAAATTGTAATTGGCAGCACTAATTTGCCGCTAGCGTTAGCTACACTGGTGTTGCCTTTCCCCCCCACATGTTTCACAGATGGAAAAACAAAAAAATCAGAAACTTGGAAAGATTATACTGTTGAAACTTTTTTTTCTTCACCTGTTCATTTGTCATAAACACAGGGGAGAAAACAATTTAGATCAGACTTTCCTCACTTGCCTCTTAAGGCTTACGTACACTTCTGGAGGACACATACTGTCAGTGCTAGACTCTAAACACAAACTGATTAATAGTCCAAAATGAGTAACACTGAATCATTGTACTATTGTGTACAATTAATTAACTATGCATACATAGTAATAATTTATTTTATACATTAAAGTCAATCAAGAAATTAATTTTCAGTCTAAATTAATTCAAGAGTTAAAAGTTTTATAAACTAGTTAATCTGGCCTGTTGGGATTTAGCTTTTTATTAAAACATATTATATACAACATATAAAAATAACATTATCAAACTCTATGATAAAGAACAAAGGACAGAAAGAAATCATGACTCTTCATACCTTTGGAATTCCCGGTCGATCGAGCCAGTCAGCATAAATAGCACTGAGGGTGAGGCCTTTTCTGGAACACAATGGCACAAGTGTTAGTATTATTCCTATTATTATACCAATGACTGCTGTTGCCCAAGACACACTATGAAAACATGGCTCTGGGAAAATACTGTTGGGGTCGTGGCCAACTTGAGGTTTAGGCCAACACCTTAAACAAAAAGAGGGGCACACCCACTTTCCCATACAAGGACAAGCAAACAGGCATGTACTGACAATGAAATAGGTTTATACTGTATGTATGCATGTATAGCAAGCGAGTATGTGTACATGTGTGTGTGTGAGTGTGGCTGAGGAGGGGCTCAAAAAGATGGTTTGCACATGGAAACGGTCATATGTTATACACGGAAAAACACACACAGTGACAGATCTGATGAATGTGCATGCGAGCAAACACTCACACTCACAAAGTGTCCGCAGTGTGTATGCAAAATGTAAAGTATTAAAAAGTACACAACAAGCCGAAGAGTAACTAGACAGCATTACACCCCGACCCTCCATCATAAATCCTGCCCGCCTGTGCTCAGAGGAAAATTCCACACTTGGCTGGTCCAAAGCTATTACTGTATATTAATCTGTGATGTTCAGCCTATTAAAGGGTTTAGTTGGTAATGAAATGCCTTTATTTACATTTTGGTATACCCATTTTCTCTCACTCTTCTAACTGAAGCTCAATTAACGACTTCCCACATTTATCAAATTATTTTCTAAAGGAACCTGGTGCAGGGAATCTCAATTGAACACCTTTGCATCCTTTTTTGCCTTATACTTTCACATTTCTTTTTAATAGGTTTCAAGTCAGGTTAAACTTCCTGGGGCAGGGGGACCAACCAGGGCTCTCTAATGATCAATAAACAACTGAAATACAAAAAAAAAAAAAGTCTATTTCAGAAATTAAGATATAATTTTGGAGTAACATAAATGCTGGATATTTTTTATTTTCCAGTTTCTCTGACACTATGATGGTCAGTCAAACTATACTTCAATGCCACTGAACGCTTTGAGCTGAAGGCTAATGTTAGCATGCTAACTTGCTTACAATTCAGTCTATGCAAACCCAAATTTCCATCAATCCATCCATCCATTTTCAAGCACCTATCCGAAGTTGGATCAGGAGGGCAGCAGGCCGAGCAAAGCATTCCAGACGTTCCTCTCCCCAGCAACGCTTTCCAGCTCCCAAGGCGTTCCCAGGCCAGATGAGATATGTAATCCCTCTAGAGTGTTCTGGGTCTGCCCCAGGGCCTCCTGCAAGTGGAACGTGCCTCAAACACCTCTAACAGGAGGCGCCCAGGAGGCATCCTGATCAGATGCCTGTACCACCTCAACTGACCCCTTTTGACACGAAGGAGCAACAGCTCTACTCCTAGCTCCCTCTGGATGTCCAAGCTCCTTACCCTATCTCTAAGGCTGAGCCCAGCCACCCCACGGAGGAAACTCATCTCAGCCGCTTGTATCCGCAACCTCATTATTTCAGACATTACCCAGAGCTCATGACCATAGGTGAGGGTTGGGACGTAGATGGATCAGTAAATCAAAAGCTTCGCCTTCTAGCTCAGCTCTCTCTTGACCATGACAGTCCAGCACAGTGCCTGCATCACTGCAGATGCTGCACCAAACCCCTGATCCATCTCATACTCCATTCTACCCTCACTCATGAAAAAGACCCCGAGACCCAAATATCTGTGTCAAATCTCATGGCAATGCTTCCAATACATGTTGAGATATTAAACTCTAGGTTACAGTGTTGGACTAACCAGCTGGAGGAGCAACACCGAGCCACAGCGCTGCCAGAGTGGCTAGAAATGTTTTAGAAAATCTGGCATTTTGTTGCGAAGTCAAGGCTGCGCTCCATGCTTCCTCATGCTAGTAAAGTCTGAGCCCAGCTGCATCATTTCCTATTGTATATTGGCTGGCAACTTTGGCAGATGGAGAGTGGGCCTTCAGTAAATTGAAGCTCATAAAAATCTGTTCATACTCCACTGTTGACTAGAAGAGGTATATACTCCTCTTAAAACACCCATTTGCCCAGGAAGTGGACATTAAAAACGTCATCAATGACTTCACCAGAAGGTAATTTCAGCTCCTGGCATGTGACGATGAAAGAGAGAGTATATAAAGACTAAACATCTGCTACATCAACAGCCAGACATTGTAAGGTATGATTACATGGTATTATGTGTGCGTAGTTTTCTTGAGAGGCAAACAAAAGGTTAATACAGTTAGCACACCACATGACCTGTCAAATAATGTTTATAATAGGGCTGGGGATAAATAAGGTTTATGTCTCTCGAGAGACGT
Organism: Epinephelus fuscoguttatus; assembly: GCF_011397635.1. NCBI lineage: Eukaryota > Metazoa > Chordata > Actinopteri > Perciformes > Serranidae > Epinephelus > Epinephelus fuscoguttatus. The sequence goes on along the minus strand of NC_064757.1, from coordinate 28,249,053 downwards.
GTATATACCAGATCTTTCACGTTCAGCTTGGTATCTTTATTTTATAGTTATTCATCTTAATGGTTATAGATGAGAAGGAGTGACGGTGATGCCTGGAAAACAGGCATTGGAAAACGCATTGATTTTTTTAAAACGTGTGTTAATACTTTTTATGTTTAGTCATATAAATATTATGTTCCCCATTTAGTCTGGGGAATGGGCAGGATACATGACCCTGCACCTTGCACAAAGAGCAGCCATGACCCTCAACAGCGAGTGTCTATTTTCATCCTGAACCTTCTAGCGGGTTGTTTACTGAAAGAGGCATCAGATCCAAATATTGACTGTCCCCAACTCCCCTTGTTTAATTCAATCAATCTCTGCTAGTCCAGCAGCAGTACACTCCACATGACAGAAAAAAAGACAACAGTCAGAGCAGACAAAAAGAGGGGTGAGGAGAGAAAATGGGAAAACACAAAGTGAACGACAGACAGGCAGAAGAAGAAGAGGTTAATGAGGCAATCAGGAGAAATAGAGAACTGAATGATTAAGTGAGCGCAGAGAGGGAGAGAGAAAATTAGAGAGGAGGAGAGCAGGAGGAGCAGTTATCCTTTTACACTTCAATTAATATGAGAGTGGATGAGACTGCTCTCTTAACAGGATTGGTTTTGGGAGCTTTCGCTGGTCATGTTTCCACAGCGGGGCAGAGAGGAAAGGAAATCAACACATGCTCGTGTATTTGACGGTAAATTGACTAACAAGTCACATCTGGTGAGGAAAAAAAGTTGTACGGCTAAGTTCAAACTGAAAGTTGATGAATAACATATCTTTAATTTGTCTGGGACTGAAAACCAGGCTACCGATACTCGAGCGCAAGCCAAAGTGGTTTTAATGCGTCTGGGCTTTTTTTTTTTTTTTTTTTTTTCATTATTCATGAATTACACTAGAAGCATTATTCAGCCACTTACATACCTCTCCATGTCGGGAAAGGCAATCAGCAGCATTCGCAGGAAATCCTGTTAAAAAAAAAAAGGGAACAAAAAAGGGAGGCATTTAAGGAGGTGTGGGAGGAAGAAAAAAAGAAAGAGAAAGGCATACCTGATCTCAAGTCAGGAGTGCAAGGTTAAACAGTGTTTATGTTATATCCATTATTTAGTGCCACTGAAGAAACAGGAGCCAGGTGGAACACATCACATATCACAAACGCGGACACACACATGCAAACACATGGACTTCCAGGTGTGATCACTCAGCTTCACGGCCCCAGCAGAATAAACATACGTGGCCGAGCTGATGTACGGTCATCAGTTTGAAATGCTGCTGGAGCGTTTTCAACTATTGCAGCACAGTGGCAATCAAGCTTGCATCAGCCTCCAATTAATTTATGGAAATAACAGTGTGCCTCAGAGACAGGTCAGATTAGAACTCAGTTCAAATCTGAGCTCAGATTTTATTAACAGCTGCTGAAGTAGCTGCAAGTCAACAGCAAAAATATCCATTAAGTTAATTAAGTTTCCTGTACTACAGCCTCACCTGAGACAAAATGAGCTGCCCGTGGTATTGCTTCACAAATAATCTAAAGAAGTTGATGAATTGTTGCTCTCCCACTTGACTGGCCAAGAACCCGAGGAGGAAATAACCCTGGACAAAAGAACAAGACAAACAAAACATGATCTATCAAAGACAATTGAGAGAAACATTGCAGCAACATCTACAGTCATTACAAGTGCTATTCTAAGCACATCCAGCAAAGAGTGGACCATGTAAAAGGACATTATAGATTATTGTTGATAGCCCTTTGTTTCTTTGTATCCTCTGCCTTCCTTCCTTTCCAGCCCAGTCTCCTAGAAATTACATTTATATACAACTTATTTGAAACAGCAAATGTGTTTAAGGGAAATGTTATGCTGTGCAAATTAAGTTGTCTATTAACCCTTTGAAATCTGGAGCGACATCGCTTTTCTTGTGCTGCTTTCAGACACCCTTCACAAATATTTAAACCTTTGAACCCTGAGAAAATTGGTGCGATTTCTTTCACAAACATGGAAAGAAGGCAGTGTGCTCACTGCCTTCTTTCCATGTTTGTGAAAGTAAGAAATGTCCCACAAATTGCAAAAAATGTAAAAATTATTTTTTTCAAAAATAGTATTTTTAGATTTTAAAATTATGTTACAGAATATTTATTTATAAATTTAAAGCACATTTTCTAAGTCATTTCCTTGTTTGTTTGTTTTTTTAAAAACATTTTTTTTTTTTACTTATTTTCTTGTTTTCAATTTTCTCTTTTTAACTAATTTCTTGCAAATTTTTTGGGTCATTTCTTCCTTTGATGCTCATTGCTGTCTTCCCATGTTTTTGGAAGAAATCGAGCCAATTTGCTCAGGTTATAAAGGGTTAACATAATGAGGAAATGCTGCCAAAATAAGCAAACTTGCAATACAGTGTCCATTCACAGTGACTACAGCAACGTTCGTTTTATTACATTTTTTACTGACATTTAACAGAAATCATGATCTTTCCCTGACCTTAACCAAATTGCCTTTGTTGCCAACCTTAAGATAGGGGTCTGGACACAAAAGCAAAGTTCTGGTGTCAAGGTCCTGCACTTAATACACCCACTGTCCTCCTCAACGACTACCTTGCAAAGCCTATGCGGTACATGAATGTAATGTTTCATTACCTTTAAGAAACATCGTCTCCAAACATTATTCAGGCAGCGATTACGTTGCCTCAACAACATGAAGGAGTGAATGAATGAATAGTTTTTATTTTCCTTACATACGTATTGAGAAACAAAGATTATTTCAATTAAATTTTCTCATAGTCAATAAGGCTTATTAATAACCCAGAATATCAGCAATACCAAAGACAGAAAATAAATAACACAACAGTTTTGTAACAAACTTAAATTCTAAGAGACAGGGACGTCCTTTCCAACCACCTCCATTTTCCCACATTTATCTCACCTTGAGGTAGTGGACTTGCATGAAGGTTTTGTCAGGGTTGAGGGCGTGTTTAACCGTGGAGGAGCCAGACTCACTGACCTGACCAGTGTTCTCCATGTTAGGTCTGCAGAAGGACAAATAGAGCAGTGGAAAAAAAATACACAGAAAGATAAGACAGGTAAGACAATGTTCAGACCCCACAAAGAAACAAAAGGGTGCACTGAAAAAGACACAAGCACAAAAGCAAAAACAGAGCTGGACTGGAGTATGAGAAACTGAGCACAGAGTTTTTATTTTATCCCACTCCAGACATTTTAGTTGCAGGAAAACCACAATTTCTACAGAGCAAGAATACACTGTCAGCAACACTAAATCCAGCCACTCAGCCAGTCCTCTCAATGGCGAACACATTGCCAAGTTGCCATACTTTGCCCGAGGCAGGCTGGAAATCAAGCTGCAGATTTATAATAGTGAGCTATACTGTTTATATGACCTCACAGTGCTGCGCTCTGACTTTACGGCCCATGACTCACTGAGCGAACATATAACACTTCCACAAAAAAGCACCCCCGTCTACAGGCACAAAAGAGGCATGCTCGGGGTTTCGCTTTGCCTGTCACCCAGATACAAATCATTCCTTCAACCTCCATAAACACACATAAAACCAATAAAAGCCAAACAAACACAGCACTGACGTGGGATGCTGTGCAATGATAGTTTCAGTTAGGCAGTATTGATCAGGCTGAGCAGATTAACTCAGTGTGCCAATAGGAAGGCCTTGAAGGATCACCCTCCTGCCAAGTCGATACGCCAGGCGCCTGGTCCACCAATCAATACACCCTTCATCACTGGCTAGCACTTTTCCACAGGGCCGCTTCATGACAGGGCCAGGCGCACACACAAACACACACAGAGGTGAACGGGGAGACCAAAACATTCAAAATCTCACGCACACTGGTTCATGTATGATGTAAAAACACCAGTGTTTACTCTTTCAGCTGTGAGACACAAGCTGGTCAAATATTTGATCTATCTGATTCTTTGTCCAGGCATGCTGAGCAGGAGAGCAAGGACAGGGGGGAGATGAAGTAGATTAGGGTTGAAGACATGAAGAGGAAGGAGGAGGTGTGGGAGAAATCGAGGACAGGAGATAGACAGGAATGTTTGGTTTGCTCAGTGGACTGAGAAAGGAAGTCATCAACTTCCTGGAATTTCTAAATTTGACTGGACACTCGTAGATAGACTTTCATTATGCAAAAGAGGGTGTGCTCCTTCTTGACTGCATGTGTGCATGTCATATAAATGTGTATGTACTTGTACTATGTGAGAGAAAAGTGCCAACACCAATGACATTATTTGAAAAAACACATTTTGATCATGATGATGCTCACTGTCTGTGCTGTACTATCAATTAACTTTTTTTTTTTTTTTAACTGAAAATAACCTGTTTCCTTTTACTGGAAACAGAAGCACACTGTCCCAGGAACCCCGGGAAATTTAGTTGTTTTAAAGGAGACGTTATAAGCTTTTCCATATTGTGTGTCTTATATATAGTATCACAGTGAAGGATGCTCATATTAAAGGGGGCCAAAGTTTCAAATAATAAGGTTAGCAAATGTAAAAGACAATCCCTGTGAGCAAAAACCTCAGGCTTCAGACTGTTTTGAATACTCTGTTTACAACTGGTTATTTTCTACCTTGGCCACAATATGATGTCATAGTGTGCCAAATTTCTTTATATGCTCATCTGCCCCAGGCACACTACTGCAAGTGTTTACATTACATAGCATCTAGCTACATTTAGCAGTACAGTAGGCTAACATCAGGAAAACATGCAATCTTGGTTGCTTATGTTGTTAATTTCTCCCTGATCCGGATCATATTTCTGCATGAGCATGTCCCGTTGTGAAGATTTTGGTTTAGAAGGTTTTATTGGTGTTTTTACAAGGTAAAAAGTGCCACTATGCTCCATTACAGGTATTCCCCAGCTGCAGTCACTACAGAGACGCTGAGATAGACCCAAAAATACTGACCAATCAGAGCAGACTGGGCTTTTTCGGAAAGTGGGCTTAAAGAGACAGGTGCAAAAACAGAGCCTTCTCGGACAGAGGGTAAATACGTGAATACAGGTGTTCCGGCACAGACACAGGACAATAAAGTACTGTTCAAACCAGTGGTTCCCAACTGGTGGGTCGTGGGTCCATTCTGAATGGACCGCAAGTGACTCCCAAATGTGTCAAGTTTGTAAAAATTGCACTTTATTTTGAAGTACAGTAAATTTCCAGCAAAGACCTTTTCTTTTTTTTTTTTGAAGTGCCCTTTTCTGCTGTAGAGTGAGTGATTAACGGACAGCTACTTAGCAGAGACAGCAAACTAGATCAATGACATGACCAAAAGCAAGAATGACGCTGAATGTATTAAACTGTGGGCTCTAGAACTAATGACTAAGGAGTAATCTGGACCCCGTGGCTGGATCAGTTGGGAAGCACTAGTCTAAACATTAAACAGAAGTATGAATCTGAAAATGAGCATAACAGGTCCTCTTTAAGGTGTAATGTCAGCTACAGTCAATATGCACTGGTCATTTTTCAAGCAACACTAAGTGCAACAAAGAGCTGCCTGTCCATATTATGAGCCAAAAAGTGAACACAGGGCTACCGGCAAAAACCTGCATTTTGAAAAATACATTGTTTGTCTTAGTTGTTGTAAAATTGCTCTTTCTCTCAGTATCATGGCCACAACATCTCCCCTGTTTTTATCATGGAGTTATTTTTTTAACTTGCTCTCTGTCCAGTCTCCTGCCCGTAGTGCCCATGTCTGTCTGTTGCTGCTGATAAGATGAAATAGACTTTTTCTGAGACAGCAGGACGTGCTGTATCCCTGGGAAATAGTGTGCATGTGTGTGTCAGACAGAAAAGTACAGAGAAAAAGAAGGACTGGGGCAGGAGACAAAAACAATGACAGAACATGTTTTTCCAGAAAAGAAAATGTGTCCGTTTCCTGCGTCAGAGATACCGGCAGCACAGCGCGGAGAGGAAAAATGTTGATCCATCACTGCCGTGTTAGACAAAGGAACTCCACCCTTCCCACTGTCCAGACCAGGGATGTATGGATGTGTAAATCTCTGTCTTTCGCCGTCTCTCTTTGTCAGAGATGATTTACTACAGCTTTAAGAGGAATCGCTGCTCGCTGCCTTGGAGAATCACACAATAGCTCAATGTATTGCAGAATAAACGGTGCTCTTATCTGACTCGTAGGCCATGTGTGTGAGAGAGGGGGGGTGTTTGTCTCTGTGTGTGTGTGTGTGTGTGTGTGTGTGTGTGTAGCCATGCATACACCTGGGTGTGTCTGAGATTGAGAGAGAGAAAGAGCGGGAGGAAATCGGGAGCTATTACTGACAGAACTTAATGTAAAACGTACACGCACTCACTCACACACACACACACACACACACACACACACAGCACACACAGAGGTTTATAGCTCCGCGAGCCATATCCTGACAAATTACACTGGGTTGACTGTGGAAACCGGATAAGGTAGAGCAGTGCTCCCAGCAGCCCAGTGAATCAGCGGGGAGAATGGCGTCTGGCCCAGGCTGCCCTAAATATAACTCATCTGAAATGGACTGATAAACACTGGCCACTGGGGCCCCTGCTGGAACAGGGGGTGTCGATTGTGACCTACTGAACTTGGAAAAGCACAATCTGCCATTTAGCCTTTATGTGTGTGTTTGCGTGTGTATGCTGGTGAGGTTTAGTGTGCATCCCATTGTGCTTCCTCTCCCTTCACCAGCTCCTCTCTGACATTTCTCTGTGAATCGTGATGACCGGTTTGTGTTTATTCATATTGCGTTTCACCACGATTGTAATGCTAAGCAGTGGAGCCACATCAGGAACTTGGACATAAGGGCAGTCTAGCCCACATCAAAAGGTAGCACGGCCTGTTCCCAGCTTTGGAGTAAACCAAGATCTTAGTTACATCTGACCTTCCAATGCCCCCGAGTTTAACTAAGAGTTATGAGAGATGAGGTTGAGAAAACATCACAGTGATAATAAGAGTTTCCCTGATAGAGTACCTATATATATCATGATATGACATATCACATATGCAAAATCCAGTGTTGGGCAGTAGTGAACTACATGTCATTACACCTACAACTACATTTTTGCAGCAGTAAAATGGTCAAATTTTTTTTGCCATTTTTCATGTAGTTAACTACTGAAAATACAATTTTGGGGCTGCAAAATGAAAAGAATCATTTACTGTTTTTATTTGACCATTGCTTCTCTACTGTAATTGAACCACCTTTGACTACAATTAGTCATAACTATTGGTTATTGCTTTTTATTAACAAATGGTCAGAGAAGTTGTTGCATGGTATTTTAGAAGTTGCCTGACTAACTAAGTAACTCCCACCTCACCACACTCTAGTTAATGAAGGCAGCAGTCTGACCGATGGACATTGTATACAAATCAAAGCTGACACTGCTGCACTTTTCTATGAATAGTGAGGTATTTTATTTTTTTGGTTTATGTGTAACAGGGTCAATTATACAGCAGTAATATGTGTATAAAAGTCAAATGTTCATTTGTAATATTAAGTATTAAAATTACACAAAATGTGTTTCAGTTGTTATTACCTGACATGCTTAGGCCTCCAAAGTCAATATGTGGAAATTTTGATACTCAGTTTCTGTACCCCTACGTTCACCTTTGGGGTACATTATCTATAAAGGGGTGTCTCCCGCCTTATCTCTCTCTTTTTGCTGTTGTGCTCAATGGGAGAGGTAAGGGACATTGCTCGCGTAGTAATTTCCATGTTTTAGTGCCGTTAAGCTGTTTATAAGTTAATGTTACGCTAACATATTCCTGTGTTACTCGAATTAATACGGTTGTAACTGACGGAGGATTTTGTTTTTAACTCTTGCTGTCAGGTAGGTTTTCTGTGTTCTATTGTACTGAATTGAATGTAACATGACCCCCCTTTTGCTGTTGTAATCCATGGGAGAGGGGCTCCAGCTATATGGTCGTAACTGACAGAGGATTTTGTATTTTCCTCTTGCTGTGAGAGTTGTCAGTAATAAACAGAGATCACCTCCAAAGATATCCACAGTCTGGGCCATGATCATTTTTACTAAGTGGTTTGAACTACATTTTCTAAGTAGCTTTAGTTGACCAAACAACATTTCTCCCTGGGGTAGTGTTGCTGTGGTGCAACTTCTTCCAGTGTGAAGCAATTATTAGCTTGCAAAGTTATGCTTTCAAAGTAGCTTCCTCAACTTAAATTTAAAGACTTTTTGAGGACTTTCCAGGCCCTGCTCTCTCAAACTCAGGGACCCAACATGGCATAGTTTAGTTAACAAGGTTAATTACTAATGCAACACTGAGAATGTTTATAGTGAGAACCTGCAGGCTATACAGAGGGTCACATAATTACAACAACAATTAAAACAAGGGAGAAGCTTGAATGTGTGAATGCTTGTGTGAGTGTGAATGTGTAAACTTTCAACAATTACTATTTTTGCACAAAATATATTAATTTAAGCACTCTCAATGACCCATGTCCATTTCTGTCTCTTTCCAATGACTTTTAAAGCTTGATTTTTCCATCAAACTCACAAACTTCCAAGGATCTCAAGGACCCGTGGGAACCCTGTTCATATTCCTTGAATTAGATGCTTCCCTGTAGGCAGATTTCACATATTTCGGCGTTCAGCTGACCTGCTGTGCGCTGACAGACTCTGGGTTACACAGTATTTAACTGGCTATAATTTACACTGACTCTATTTCCCCTATAATTAGCACCAAATTACACAGTTCTTTCCAGGAAACTTATTGGAAATTATTCAGAAATTGCAAACCCATAAGATAAAGTGTTACCCATGCCAGAGCCATACTGATGCTCTAAAAATGCACTTGCAGAGTGAAAGCTGTACCTGACTCACAGACTGAACGCATTCAGTCATTAAGATAATGTGCGAGCAGGATTCCTTTATGCCTCGACATGCTTTATACTGTACCGTCACTTTAAGAGATGTGGGGATTAAGGTGTCACTTTAGCAATACTAATGTGTTGCCATGTAACATAGTCAAAATGTTTGCATCCATGCGTATGGGCATGTACTGTATGTCTGTGTGTATGTGTGTGTGCATGTCTTGTTTGCATTTTTCAGATGTTAGTTTAGTGTTGTTGACTTAACCCCGTCAGGTGCAGAGAAACCTAATCCTGATCCTCCTAATCACCCGTGTGTCTGCCTCATAGGGGAACACCCTGATTGAGTGCAAGACTAGACACTCAAGTCCACTTTTAACCCTTTCACTCCCACACAGTGTCGTATTTCAAGATATTCTCTGTGTCACAGTCATTAATTCTTCCTTTTTAAGCCTGCCACAAATGTGAAACTTAATTATGCGCAACAAACACTGGAGGTTATCAGCATTTAATTATTGAGACTCACCTATTTCCAAACACGATCACCCTTGAAGCACTGAAACCCTATAAAGCCATAGGTTCTTTGAAGTAACAAATAAGTAAAATAAATCACTATTAATACTGAAGGTTTTCACTCACACAGACGTAATTGATTTGAATTCTAAACACTTTTAATTTATGAGTGTTCCCATTGTGTGATGACAACACATTACCAGTGAAGTAACATAGTTAGAAGTTAGTGCCAAGCAGAAGTGCCATTAAATCAATGACACATTGATTCAATGTCACGCTCTGCATGGTCTCTTAGAAGCGTGAATGTCAATAGCACACTACGCTACATGTGTCATCTCCAGCACCAAGGCTTTTCTGCTGAAAGGAAAAGCTACAATTTGAAACGCACAATGCTTGCAAGTGCATTTCCACCCTGAAACAGTTAAACTCCACGCTGGGGTTTACACCTATAATCCCCTGATGACACTGTGCTTCCACCCTGAATAAAACAAACAGGGTGTGGGTCCCACATTGTCAGGATCAGATGAAGAGTTTGTGTGTTTGTATGTACTTGCTGTGCTTGTGTGCAGAGCTTTTCTAAGACACGACAGTACACCTGGATATACTCGCCACACCTGCCACACCTGTACCCCTGGAATGCACGTATCTCACGCTCACGTGTGCGTCTGCACGTGCAGACACTTACAATAGCTGGGCATACTCTCACCTTAAAACATGCTGTGTATACAGTGGAGAAAAAGGGAAAGACCACTGCAGCTTATTCAAACATTGTCCACTCCTGATGTATGGAAAAGAACATCTCAAGCACAGATACCAGAGTAACATAATTAAGTAGTTACACTGACTGCTGTGGGAAGATGTTGCCTCCTCTGTACGTGTTGAACCTTAGGTGGTTTAGTAAACCTCAACTGCAATTTAGGGATAAATCTAACAGTGGGGAAGCGGGATAACTTTGGTATTTTTTAACTTGGGCCAATTTTCCCATGTTTTTCTCTCAAAGTGACTAATGGGTACAGCAATTTCTAAAATTGGTCCAGTATTTAGTGAGAATGCTGCAGCCGACAGTGGAGAAACAGGCTGCAAAGTAGCCACTCAGGGCACATGTGCACCATCAATTTACATACAGTGAAAGTGTTTGTTTTTTTACCACTGACAGGCTCAGATTGTTACTATAATTGTCTGACAACTCATTAAAGAGGATCCCTGCAGAGATAGACCTTTTCATTGAAGAGTAAGATCCCTTTTGTTTTAACAGAAACAGCACAAAATATTGCTGATCACACAGAAAGCATTCTGCAGGTTGCAAACCACGAGGCGCACAAATACAGCTAGTAAAAAAAAACAAAACACTTGCTGCACCTTTTTATTGTCGCCAGGCTTTTTTTCACAGTAATTAGTAGCCAGTTCCTGAAATGGACAGGCAGAGGGTACTTTCTTTAGCTCTGTTTGAGGGTGAGAGGCTGTCAGCAAATAGTTTGTTGGGCACAGGGAAACAGAGATCTGTGTGGGTGGAGACCCTAAAAATGAGGGTGGATCGCAGGGAGTACCACCAGTTGGTCCAGGAGCTTCGCCTCCATGACAGCCGTTTCCAGGCATATTTTAGGATGACTCTGGGGCAGTTTGACAACCTGCTGTCTATTGTCAGGCTGTATAGCTCTGGGTATCCACCAACCGCTACCACCGATTTCTCCTTCTTTGTTTACCAACTGTAAACTTGTTGTCGTGGCCACCACAGAAGGCCCACCGCCTCTAAAATCATCCAGTTGGACAATAGAAAAACGATTGAATTACGAGTTATATTTTTTTCAACTTGAGGAGTTTAGAGCACCAAACACCAGGTGCAGAAACATGAGGCGCGTTGCAACACAACAGTGAGCAAAAAGCTTCATTCTCATTAAGAACAATTACAAAAAGCTGCCTCCGGCTGCTAAAACACTCTGTGTGATCAAACGTACCTGGGTGAATTAAATATTTATTTTAACCAAACCAGACCTGGCGATTGCTGGAACAATGGAGAGACAAACCAAGACAGCTTTTGTGAGTTTTATTTGTTTCTGTCGACTCTGAATTAAGTTTGTTTTACAATGATTAAATTATTGTTTATTTAATGGAGTCTGGAGGGTTTGGCAATAACAATTTCCCAGCTGTTTCTGGTTAATAAAAAGGATCTTACCTCTTAACAAAAAGGACTCTCTGTAGGGATCCTTTCCATAGTTTTGTTAAAAATCTGAGCCTGTCGGTGGCAAAAACCAGCACTTTTAGTGGATGTACATTGACAGTTTGAACATGCTCCAAGTGGTTATACTGCAGCCTGTTTCAACACTGGTGGCTGTGATACTAGACCACTTACAAAAATTGTTGTTTCCATTAGTCACTTAGACACAAAAACCTTGAAAAACAGGTTCCAGGTTTAGAAATACCAAAGCTACTACTTAAGATGTTTACTGAAGGTGTTGTTGCACCATTCTCAGTATGATAATTAGTACAGATGTACTTGACCAAAAAATCCATACTCACCTGAGGATTTGAAGCGCCTCCTCTGAGTTCTGCAACTCGTCAGAGAGTCGTCTCCACCTCAGCAGTGCCTTCAGGTCAGACTGCTCTGCTGTCTCTTGTAAGGAGAGCTGGAGGGATTGATACAGAAAGTTAAAAAGATGCGGGGGGAAAGGTTTGTGATGGCACAAAGAGATCAGACGAGGTAAATGAAAGATGGTGAATTTCTTCAAAAAACAAAATAAACTGATTAAATGAAAAATCAAATGCACACTAATATCATGAAATAAAAGCAGCACTGCCTGCATCCTCTGTCACTGTGTCTTATTGATTTTGGCAACAATATCAGGTCTGCTTAGATCTATTACTTCAGAGCCAAGTACACACCATAAAGGTGACATGGTTAGACAGCGCAGACACAAGAATAACATTTGTGTAACTCTAGATGGTGTGGGAAAGCAAGTAGGAGGATTGGATCTGTATGCACACCAGCTCCCGGATCACAGCTGAACTCAGTGTTGCAAGCAAAGGATACATACCAGTGCTCCACTCTCGTCCTCTGTCCTTTTGTTTATCCATTTTTTTTCCTCCAGGTATCCTTAATCAGCCTTATTAAGGGCTTAATAAGAGAGACACCTGGAGTAGTGTGAAGTACACAACCTCCAAACTGTCAGAGGAATTTGTTTCTTTTGTCAGTGGTCTGCTTTTTTGAAGAGTAGGTAGGCAGCAGTACTTTTTCATAACTCTTATTTTGGTTCAGCTTAGTTCTCTTATGTCTTAGTACATCAGGAGGTTTAAGTTTGAGGGCTTATTTTGTAGCTGGCCCAAGAGCTTCTTTACCCTTTCGTTTTGTTTGGCCAACTCCTCTGACCTTTCAGTTTCTTCTTTGTGCTTTTTTGCATTGGAACTAGAATTGGTGTCTTAATGAACTGTTTCCTTGTGTGCTTGATGTATGGTTTAGCTACAGTAATGTAATGGCCAACTCTACCTGACGTGCAATCCAACCACAACAGTAACATTTGGAAATCCTGGCACATAAGTTGTGGAAATGAAAGGCTGGAAAGTCAACCTGTGTTTCCCTGAGATGTTGCATTTTACCAACAGTGTGAAGGTGTTGGATCATGCCGTATAATAGTACTTCTACTGTAGATAATGGCAAAATAAAGATAGGTAATAGAGACATTACAAAATGAAATTCAAGGACTTCTTAGTACTTTTTCAAGCACTATTTTTTTCTAGCACTCAAAGCAAATAATTCATTTTCGAACATAAATTTCTATTAAATGTAAATAAATGATGTGATCAAGACCTCTCTTTTCAAACAAGGGTTACTTATCACACCCTTTAGAGGCATGACTGTGTAAAATACTTAACAAAACAGCAGAATGACACAGCTAGTTTTCATTTTCGGCGAAGCTATTACATCCGTGCACCGCTGAAGAGAGACAAAACCAAATCACAGTATAAAGCTGTCTCCTAAGTCTAGTTAATGCCAACATAGGCCTACTGGTTTTGCTGGGGTTTTAAGAGTGGAGCGAAGTAAAAATAAGCTGCAATTTCAGGTGGGACATCAAGACTGAAAGGAGAGGGAGAGCACACCGTGGTCAGGGTGATGACACCTCAGAATCTTAAAAAAGAAAAGGCTCGGCGAATACTGATTCTGAGAAATATAATTATAATAACTTCATAAATATAATACAGACAGTATTACAAACAATATTAAGCCTAGTTCAGACCAAAGATTCATGACAAGACAAGCTGAAACAGGCCATTACTTGCAATGTGCCATTCTGCAACGTTCTAAAAACCTAAACAACTCCCTTTACTTCCGTTCTGATTTCCAGCTTTTCAGGGTTTTTTTGTGACGATCATTTGTAGCTTTTTAAAATATGAATTAGGACAGTGATAGTGAGATCCTGGCGACAGCTGCATTTGTAGTAGTGATGAAACAGCAAAAAAACATTAACAAAACGAGCATTAGATGGACTGTATTCAAAATAAATATGCCATAATAATACAAGTAACCAGCGCCAATTAATCAGTCAGTGAGAATGTGTGTGTGGTGGGGGGCATTAGCACACACAACGAGCGGCAGCAGCAACCCATCGTCCGACACCGGCACACCATGAGGACGAAAACAGAGGGCTTGGTGGGGACGGAGCACCTGCCGCAGCAAGTGAACACACCATCTGCGGTCATTTTGACTTGACCAGCGGCCTTCACTACAAGCTGACTGACTGTAGAAACAGGTGACATGCTGCATGTTCTAAAACCAGCCGCTGGCAATCTGACCAGCTGAGCTGCAGGTGACACCATCAGCCAGCTAGAGTCGAGCTCAGACCGGCCAGTTCACACCGCTGCAACTTTTCTCTGCAACGCTTTAAAATGGTTTCGTCTTGTCGTGAATCTTTGGTCTGAACTGGGCGTTAAATGGCCTTATTTGGTTGATTTGAATTTCAAGGACTTTTGAAGCGATTGTAAAAAGGGGGCTATTCCAGTACTTGATTTTCTTCCCCTCAAAATTCAAGTACCTTGTGAGACCATGAACATAAACATAAACATCTAATATAACAACTTATGATTCCTGAGGTTGTTTTTCATTGACTCGACTTCCTCAAGATGGCCACAGCAAACTGGGCTCAACTGGTGTATCTGAAAGCTCATATTGCAATTTAAAATATTTGTCTACCTGGGGTTACAGTCTAAAAAGGCCACCATTATTGACTTTTTTAAAATAGCTGTAGTAAACTACAAACATCAGGCAGAAATTGTACCGTACTTGTTGTGCTTGGGCCCAGATAATATCCTCCAGGTAGGTGGCAAAGCCCTCGCTGATCCATTCCTCAGTCCAGTCTCTGGCTCCAATAACCAGGCCGAACCAGGAGTGAGCGATCTCATGGCATATCCTGGAGCCACACAGAGACAGGCCGTTCTCTCCAGAACCAGGACATCCAGCGCACAGCACACTCTGGGACAGGAAAATTATATGGGGGCTGGGGAAGACAAATGACAGAAATATAAGATGAATAAGTGGGGAAAAGCCAGAAATAAATTACACAAGGGGAGGAAAAGAGTGAGAAACGAGCGAGGGAGTAAGGGATATAAAGGGCACAAGGATTAGGAGATGGGGAAAATAAAAATGTTTTTATAATCGAGGTTCAGGAAGTGAGAGAAAGACGAGAAAATAAAGAGGGGACAAGAGGCAACTGTGTAAATGAAATGAATACTGTGCAGCCCTGCAAAAAGATCAAACCGTTAGTGAGGTAATGTTCCACACACCTATGATTACAGAAAATTTGGCCCTAACACGCCATGTACAGTTAGACAAACCAACATGTGTGCGTTGTAATGAGTAAGGGAGTCACTAACTGCCCATCCCTTTCTCCATCTTCTACATTATTATTAGCAAAGGGCAGCTTACTCATCAAGTGCTCTTGCCAAACCCAGCTGCCCTGTGCAAACATCAAGCAAGCACATCATGTTCCCTGGACTGATATTGTCAACCAACAATGGGTAAAATTAAAAAAATTAAATTTCTGAGAGGTATTGCCCAGCTGTTGTAGATTCATCAAGGCAAGAAAGTGGACCCGTGGACCCGTTGCGCTCATTTTCAGGTTTATACTTGTATTGTTGGTTTCTAGTAGAACATGTTCACATGGTTTAATGTTGAAAAGCCTCGTCTGCTCCAACTGATCAGTGCCTCTAGGTCTTCTGTGTATATGTGCTCAATGCCTCTGCACCATCATGGCAGCAGGAGAATGACTATAACACAGCACAGCAGCACTTTCTACTGTGAAAAATAAGCAATAAAAGCTTCTTTACAGATTTCCCTGACGTTAGCATGTAGCTACATGTAGCGGTGTAGGTAATGTAAACACTTGCAGTAGTGTGCCTGAAGCAGATGACCATATAAAGAAATCTTTCATGATCTGACGTCAGCTTGTAGAGATTCAGGACAGTCTGAAGCCTGAGGTTTTTGCTCACAGGGATTACTTTTACATATGCTCACCTCGTCATTTGAAACTTTGGCCATGTTTAATATGAACATCTGACACCTTAACATTATATATACGACACAACATAAGCAGAAGCACAATAGGTCCCCTTTAAGGAGGGATTTACAATACAAGGTAATTATGAACCAAATCCTTTGACTTTAACATCTTGATAGAGATGAAAATGAAGTGATTGGGAACAAAGCTTGATATATGACTGTATTTAGTAAATTATAAGCATCTGTAATTACTGAAGTTAATTATTCACTGATTTATTGAGCAAGCGAGTTAATTGAGATTTAGCTCGCTCTCTTCTCACAAGGAAATTAAACATCTGGTAATGGGTATGATCAAATTTCAGATTATGTGCACCTGAAATGTATGTGAATAGAAAGTAGAAACTGTTGTGTGCTTATATTATATTGTATGTGCAAAGTTTAAAGTTCAGTGCAAAAAAAGCCTTAGAGTGCTTTTTGTAATGCCAAAGATAAGAGGCTATTTTTGCTTATATAAAGGGATAGTATTAGCAGCGCCTGTGTGTGTGTGTGTGTGTGTGTGTGTGTGTGTGTGTGTGTGTGTGTGTGTGTTTCTTACTCCACAACCATTCAAAAGCCTCATTAAGCTTTTCAGCCAATAACAGCAGTTTATCAAAGCTCTGAACCAACCAAAATTAAAGAGGAAATGACAAGGCCGTGTGCAGCTAAATTCCAGCATAATGGTTTGCAAATGTGAGCTGGTAAATACTATTCTATATGGACAACGGTTTCCCCTAATGTTCCTTTTAGATATCTGATTGAAAAAGGCTAAGTAGAGAATGTGGTTTTACTCCTTTTCAACTCAACTTGTCCTTTCTTCTCAATCAAGGAGGTACATTTTAGGTTTGATGAGGGTCTGGAAAGTTTCTTTCACTGCACAAGTGTTGCCAGCAGAATATGAGCTGCTGAAATAGGACTGGCACGGGAACACACCTCATTCAAATACAAGTATACAGTGTTGAGTTTGCTGGTAAAATTGTGGTGTAGTAACACCTTTCTAATAAATTATGCAACATGTTGGAAGTTGTGATTGTCTTGATGTTAATATATTGAAATAATTTTAAAAAGTATTCTAAAGACAAGTCTTTCTTTTTTTTTTACAAGATCAATATCCATTAGAATACACTGACCAGGCTAAAAGTCTACAAGCATGCTAGCAGCTGTGTAAGGCACAGTGGTACTTTAAGCTAAATGCTGACATAATCAAGCTAACATGCTCACAATGACAATGCTAACATGCTGGTGTTCAGTAGTATAATATTTACAATGTTCAACATATTAGTGTAGCATGTTAGCATGCTAGCATTTGCTTATTACGTCTAAACCAAGACCCTATGACTAGCGCTGGGCTTTGGAGCCAATTTCACATAGTGGCCAAACTGTGTAACTATAACTTCTAGGTCCATCACGTGATGCCACTGAGTCCAAAAAGATATTTTCCTGTAGACTTACATTGTGACAGAGGCGTCTGTAGTCAGTGGACACATGACTTCAATCAGGATTTGTAGAATATTTGATCCAATAACATTTGGTCCGATAAAGTTTTTGAAAATCGCACAATCAAATCTCTCGATTTAAGTTCACGAAAATTTAGCTGGCAGAACTCTCTAGTATGCTTGCTATATCGGTCCCATGATGCAGAAGATCCAGGTAATTTTATACCTATGGAGTTTATCTTATTTGGTGTCATGGCCACTGAGCAACTCTCATTGGAATAAACAGGGCCTCGCCTCCAACGCTGTATCAAGTTCTCTTCTGACATCTGTGCACTAAACTAACACAAAGTGCAGTTGAAGCCGATGGGGATACCATTACTGTTTTGTCATATACGTCATCAATAGATGAAAAGTTAAGGGACCACCAAAGTAAATATAATTTGTCCCGAGGAGAACATACATGTGTGTACCAAATTTTATAGCAATTCATCCAATAGTTGTTATATACATTTCATTAAAAACTAAAATGTCAACCTGCCAGTAACACCACAGAAAAAGACTGGGACTCACCAAAGCTGGTGTGGATACATTGTCTGGGAACCATAACTGTCTGCACCAAATTTCATGGAATACATCCAAAAAAATCAGAGATATTTCAGTCTGGACCAAAGTGGTGGTCCGACAGACCAACACTGCCACGTTGACACCACGGCTCGAGGGATAACTAAGTTACATTTACCATTTTAAACCACCTTTTAGTTTCAGCCATATCCATTTCATTACACAAGAACTGTCTGAAACATTCAAACTGCAGACTCTCACATTCACATCGACACACGAACACAGGACATGTGACTTTTAACCATGAGACAGTGCTGGTCTAACAGGACCAATAGGAGTGCTCCGCCAAAGCCAAGGTCATGGCTGAAGACTTTTCTGGAGCATTCTTTACTTGTGTCTTATGTAACGGGCTCTGGGTGCCCTGAGGGGCTTAGGGCCGACTGTGTGTGAGAGGCAGGCTATTCTTCAATAGAAGAATGGGTGAGGGGTCACAGAGGTGCTAATGAATGGTGTCTCTCTCTCCTGGCCCATATAACAACACTGGATTGTCTAGAGTTTCTTTCACACTCTCTCGATCTTAAGTGTCCCAGCCACTACTGACCTGAGTTTGGTGGGAGAATTTATTACAAATGACATGTCTCAACTGGAAAGTATTTTTCAAAGGGACCTACCATGCTACTACTCTGTCAAATATGTTAAAAATTCCTCCACATTACAGAGGAACTGCCTTTATTCTGTGTTTAATACCACACATCATAGTACTTCCGTCTAAAAAGTAATAAAGAGTGTTTCTACTTCCAAATGCGGAGGCACAGCAGCAACAATTACTTCACCTGTTGGATTGACAGCCTACTCCCACAGCCACAATAAGCCCACATATTGCTGCTATTGATGAAATATAGTAAGCTGTAAAATGAGCTGCTCTCATCAAGAGAAGATTAGCATCTTAAAACACCAGATGACAGAAGAGTTATTTTCTTTCCTTGCCATAACCTAATTATGATGAAAAGTCAATTATAAAGGCAAACAGTGAGTAAAGACAGGTTCGGCCGGGTCTGCCAGACAGTCTATTTTGGTGGAAAACAAAATCGGATGTCTGAACAACACAAATAGGCTACTCTTTATTTCCCTGAGGATTGTTTTATCAGACAGAAGGCAGGCCATTGCCTCCTGTTACTTAGGAACATGTCAACATCATACAAAAGGGCCTTATGGGCATAATTTCCTAGACAGCATCTCAAATCTAATCCCATGTTTTTCCTGATTACACAAACAAAAGCTCTCACTGGAGCAGGAGATGCTAACATTAGCCTTATGAGTTTCTTTGTAGCCTAATCTTATTCCCCCACAATTGGATAAGCACGCCTTTGTTGTCAGTTCCAGCAGTGCGTTATATGCGTGCATCTGTGTGTGTGTGAGTGAGTGAGTGTGAAACACAAAGACAGCCTTTCAGAGACGGCGCTTGCACATGCTCCTCTGAGGGATGCGGAATCCATCACTACAGTGACAAATAGTGTCATCCCACCATGGTGGGGATGAATAACAACAGCATCTTTCACATTCACTGATACACTGACTGACATTAGTTGACATCAGGGACCTGTCAGGGATACATGCATGAAAGGACTTTCACACACCCTCATGCATATGTAGCACCTGCACATGTGTATACACCTTTCATCTCCACTATAGGTCTGAGTCTGGTGTGGGGCTCAATGTTTGTCCCTGATTACCAATCAACAGTTTCTGAGCTGTTTCCAAATACGGTATTAGACATTAATTTGTAAGCAAATACTGTCTGCATTGCACAATGTGCTTCCAAATTTTCTGTTTTGCAAATATGCAAATGTGACTCACAAAACAAATGATTTACCAAAGCTGCTGATTACACCAACAATTACAATCAATCAAGCATTAAGTGATAATAATGCAACTCTCATACAGCTTCCACCCCGCCACGTCTTGGCATCACACACTTGTTGACAACACATTTACAAAGTGGACATTGTCTGATTTCTTTTATGCTCATCACCTAAATTGAAATGGTGATTTTATCATTTTACTCATTTATCCATTGTCTTGATCTTCTTCTTCTTCAGCCATTGTTATACAATTGTTTTTAACTTTGAGAGTCCATGGAAATTAAAACAAAACTCATCCTAATTATATAAATCACACCAAAATACTGCAATAAATGATGATGTTTTCAGGCCCTGACACACCAAACTGATAACAAAGACGTAGCGACGAAGGTTGTCTGTGTCTCAGACAGAAAGTTACATATGAACACACCTCAAAGACTACAGTCAACGACCAACTAGCATGAATGTTCTGCGGCTGCATGAGAATAAATAATGCAGGCAGTGCTTTCTTTACCTCACTTGCGTTCCTACCCTTTCCTCAGCACTGACTGGTACCTTTCACTCTTTGTTCACTCATTAACCTGACTGAGTTCACTTGTTCACCCCTATTTAAACCCTGAATACTGTTTCACTCACTTTCTTCATCATCACATGGAGCAACAGTGCTGGAAAGCAGTTTCTTTCTCCTAAGTGTATCCTGTGTATGACTAGTTTAAGCATTGAGCATTATCTACCCTTTCTTTAGTTTCTAATTTTGTACATTTCTTTTAGACTCAAATCAATGTGTGTTTGCTCCCCCCTTTCATGTGTAATTGCAATCTGAATTTGGAAATAAAATAGACCTTTGTGTGCAAAAGGAAAGTTTCAGTGGCTAATACATTCTGACCGATACCCACGATAGTAGACCTCTCCTCCTTAACAGGTAGTCTGTCACCAACAGACTCCGGCGTCTCCAATTCAACATGCCGAACTGGCTGAAAAAAGCCGGCAAGGACCAACTGTGGGACACACCACCGAAATGAGGGCGACAGGCACCCACCGACAGCCCAACATCGACCAATGGCCGACTGTCAGCTTGGTATGTTAGAGACTCAACTAGAAGACCTAAGTCACCCTCCACGTCCAATAGTTCCCTTTTTTACCTGACTTTTACCAGACGGGAAATTCGATTAAGAGAATCCATAACAAAGTCTATTCACAGACATGATGTATGCTATATAAATAAAAGGAACAAAGACACTGACAGGTGATAGCAAAAAAAAGAAGAAGACTAATTTGGCCTTGACCGTCTCATCAGGGTCACTAATCATTTTCTGATAACTGTGTAATGAGGGTATGTCTGATTCAAATTTAGCCACTGTCACCTTTAGAGCTTGTAAATCAATTAAGATTTGTTGGCCCCGTCTCATGTCCGTTTTTGATGTTTGTGATCTCTGTTTGTTTTTTAATTGATGGGTTCAGTGGCTGTGTGACAAATTGCCCTTCAGTTGTAATACAGATTTACTCTTCTCCACTTCTCTAATCATGCTCTTCTGAACAACACATTAAAGACACGGAATTACAATGTTTGACATTTAATTAGATGTCAAACGTAAATTTTAGTCACTACTGTAATTATATTTCCTGTTCTTGATTGCCATCGTAGTTATGTCTTAAGGCTTGGAGAAAACTGTGCAGGAGTACACTCAGAAAATATGTGCACAAGCACTCGCGCTCAGACACTTGCAGGCAAACACTCTACTTTTTTATATGTAAAGGCTTACAAACACTGCTATGAATTCATATCCAGAGGGCGATAAACAAAACTGAGCACGATGAGAGGCTGTCTGCATATAGAATAACAGACAAAAGACCTAAGGTGACCTTTCTGATGGTGGTACCCCATTGGGTCTCCACGAACAAAATGAAATACTGATTAAAGCCCTCCTGTGCTTTTTGACACAACAACCTCGCAACTCTGAGTCACCCAGGGTGACTTGGCCATGAGCTTCAGAGGTGTGAGCCGGGGCAAGTCTTCAATTTGGTGAGACACAGATTGCAATAGTGTTTCGCTCCTCCATCTCTCCATCCATTATTCATCCCTCCATCCTTCCATCCATCGTTCCTGGCTGTAGGCCATTTTTTCCCCAGCGGGACACTTCCATGCATAATGCAGCAGGGGCCCTATCATAGTCCTGTAATTGACATCCCTAGCCCAGCTAAGCTCATAGCTGGGACACCAGTAAAACAGCCCCATGAGACAGAGGGACATGGAAAAAGATGATGAGAGTAGAGAGTGCACTGTACTGCATGTGTAAATGAGAGAGTGGGAGAGAGAAAAACAAAGTACAGAAAGGCATAAAATTCAACAACATGAAGAGACAAATATGAAAATGAGAACAGAAAGAAAAAGAAATTTAGAAAGTTTATGATTATCTCATAGAAATTAATTGGGGGAGGAAGAAAGCCAGAAGAGAAGAGGAGAGAAAGAAGGTGAGCATCCTTTTGTCTGTCACTCGGCGTGATGAGTTTTGCTTTTTCCCCAAATGCCTTGTCAACTCCCTCGTGTAATAACTGTTGAACTGCTGAACTAGTGTGACACAGATGCTGTTACAGCATCGCTGGTAAAATTTCACACATTGTTTGCATGCTTCTGTATGGATCTGCAGTTATGGACACTTTTAAGACACAATGACAGACAGGTAAGGAAATAGACAAAAGTCACACAAGAGACAACAAGCACGCAAATTACAACTTTGTCTAGTCTTTTGTATTCAAGCTGGGCTGGCCTTTGCTAATGTCATCTTACGGGAAGAAGCTTTGTCTCCTTTCCCTCCCTCTCGGACAGAGTCTGTGGGCTATTTTAGACACAGGGGCCTATTTGACCAAACTCCTACCACCCTTCGTTCTTTTTTAACAAGTCTGACTTCAAATGTCTGGCATTCCAGGCTGGCTGCAGATCAGCTCTCTGCTCCCAGACGGGGCCCCACAGGGCCAGGCCAAATGCCACACCATGTAGGGCCTGATCACATGAACGGGGGCCAGGCCGGGGCCCCCAGAGAGCCGCCCCACCCACATACACTGCATCGCATCAGAGCCCGAAAATAAATAGCAGAAAAGATATCAGAGGTCATCAGGAACAAGGAGGCGACTCTGCCGCTCGAGTCTGGAGAAAATGAGGCTTTGTAGTGCCGGCGCATGAGAAATAAGTGGCAGGTTTCAAGGTTAGGCTTTAGTTTCTAGTTGTTCTCAAGTACTTAATCTTAAAAGCCCATTCATGCATACATAGATAGCTGACTCTAAGCAGGTCGAGTTTGTATCACGGGATCCCTCTGTGTCATAGCCTGATGAGGTCAAGAATGTCTGCGTGCACACACAGAGAGGCATACATGAAGACGCAATAGCTGTATAAGGTACAGTCATATCAGAGCACCCACATAAACCAGCAGAGAGTCTCAGGCACCGACATGCACATCCACACACAGACAAATACACACCCACATACTTTCAGCAAATCTACTTTGAATCCGTATCAGCTGGGAAGTGATAGCAGATGTCTGATCCATCTGATCTCTTAACAGTAAAACAATCCACAGTGCAGTTTGTTCCATGTTTAGTGCAGAGTCCAAAAACTGATGTCACGCCAGAGGAATGTTCTTAAGTGTGTGTTTGTGCGTGTGCGTGTGTGTGTGTGTGTGTGTGTGTGTGTGTGTGTGTGTAGGATGCTAGAGCACAGATTTAAACGCACTTATTTGTCTGTAACGACGAGCTCTCTCTCAGTAGCTGAATGCTGGCATGTTGCCGATACATTGGAGACCAAACAGCGAGAAATCTCTGTGAATGGGAAACGCTGACACTTTTAAGAGAACACCTAAACAAGCAGTAGGTGGCAACAAGGTAAGAAGAAATCTTGTTCTGACCCAAAAACACAAAAAAATCATAGTTTTACAAGCCTATACTGTCTTCATACAATTTAATTAGATTGATACAAAGAGGGGTGTGCAATGTTTTAATGAGCATTAATGCAGTGCACTATGAGTTGATCTGGCTACAACAAGCCGCTGTCAATCAGCCTAAGGGAGGTGTCGACATGACATTTACGTGACATAACCCACATTCCTGTATCACTGCAGCTATTTGCATGCAAACCCCATCACTCATCACACAGCACTCAGAAGCCTCTTTTTGCTCCCACTACCACCTCAATGAAAAAGACAGGGCAAATCTATTTCACAGGATTATGATTTGAGACATTTTCTTGCCTGTAGGGTAATAAATAGGCTAATTTTTTTCTTCTCTCTTACGTAACGCGAGAGAATGAGACAGTGAGGAGATGGAAAGTGAGACCGCTCAGTACTGCGGGGCTACAGAAGAAGTGTTTGACAGAATGGAAAGACGGATGAGGGCGAGATCGAAGTGAAATTAGCCAGTGAGCAGAGCTGTCTCCAATACAGAGGTTTCAGGCTGCCACCTGGCCGGGCTGCTTGTCTGTCAGAGAAAAACCTGCGGCTGATGAATGCAGCGTGGGCTGAAGGTGTTGATGTAAATACTTCTGCAACAACACATTTACACAATACCACAATAGATAATCACCGGAAAGAATGTACACAGAGATCACTTGACAAGTACTGTAACAAGGTACAAGAACAATCAACAGGTATTAACAGGGAGAGGAATGCAGCCAAAAAGTGACTGTAAATTAGAATGCCTACATATGAGACTAGCAATATTCTCTATTATTAATTACTCATCCAGCAATAGGTTGAATCTGTGAAGAAAACTTTAGGCATTTACAACACTAAGACCAAAAAACGCCTACGTACATAACAAGACATCGGTTTGCAAACTCTCACACAACTCGATCAGTATAATCCAAGTCGCCTTTATCCAGTCATATGCACAGCACTTCGAAAACACATGAATTAGTTACTAAAACCTTACTATTTAAAACTGAACTGACAGTAAACTTTAATAAGCTCTCTTCAGAGCCAGACTCTGTTGAGAAAAACAGTAATTTTACCTTGCTGAACACAGGAGCTGCTGGTCTATCACTGCCTCAATCAGTTAGTTTGCTTGTGTTATTGCGTGACTTTGGTGAATCTGAACTGAGACTAAAGAACACTACGGTCACACAATGAAACAAACTTACAAACTAACAGAGGCAGCGGTAGATCAGCAGCTCCAGTGTTCAGCAAGGTAAAATTACTGTTTTTGTTAATGAAGTCTGGCTTTGAACAGAGCATAGCTAAAGTTCACTTTTAGTTCAGTTTTAATTAATAAGGATTAAGGATAAGGACGTTTGGGTCCCTGGATGAGTTGTGGTAGAGTTTGGAAACAAATGTTTTCATATAGTTTTGCTATTGTTAAATGCGGACCACGCTATCTGCTGCCAGTTTTTGCAACCAACAAATCCTCCAGAAAGCCACAAGTAATTTAGCTTCCACTGGACGTGTTCTTGCAGGCAAATTCTCTCTGTTACATCAGGACATCGTTACATTTTACCTGCTTGTAACTGCTAATCAATATCTTTTATTCCCTCTGCAATTCATCTTTTAAATTCTCTGTATATTCGATCAACTTTCTAGCATTTATTTATAGAATCCTTTGTTCCACTGAACTCCTTGGACCATTTCTGTTTTTATATTTTTTTACTCATCTATTCATGTGTCTACATGTTACTGTATGCTATGTTATCGCATGTATGAAAGGCAAGATGTTTAAACAAATTGCCCCCTAGTGGGATTAATAAAGTTGTCTGAATCTTAATCTGACTTTAGTTCATCAAGAATTTTCTTTGATTTTAGATTCTTCCTTCACAGAAGGCATGTGAGAAAAACTTTTTTTTTTTTTTTTGACAAATTCAGTGTAACACAGGGTGAGTACTTGATATATAAATGATCTTTTAGGGGACTGAGGTATTCCTTTAACTTACAAACATAAAGCAAATGGTGGCAAGAGAAAAAGACGACCACCAACATCGTTAGGATTGTCTAGGAACCATGAATGTCTATACCACATTTTTTTTTAACTTTATTTTTTTTTGAGTTATTTGTTTTCACAATAAAACAGAACACTTATACCAAAGAAAGAAAGAAATGCACAGCAAGTGAAGGAGAGCAAGGGATACATGAGTCACAGTCATAGCATTTGTACATTCTGAAGGGACAAGAGGTAGATCCAGGGTTTTTCAGTCATTTTTGTTCCAGTTGTCCATGTTCTTTTCTCCACATCAAAACAGAGCAAAAAGGTTTTCACATAGGTATACAATAAACACCGGTTACATAGGTGTTTATTGATTATCTCCTTTTACAGTGCAGGGTCAGCTATTCAAGGTGAGCTATCCATTTCCTCTAATATTTAGTAAATCTGTCCATACACAGGTTCAAGGAAAAAGTCAGCTTCTCCATATTATATATTTCTTTTACAATACCAATCCACTCCTCTCTTGATGGGGATTCTTTAGTTAGCCACCGTCTTGTTATAGCTTTTTTACTGGCTGCTAACATTATTTTAACCAAATATTTGTCCCAAGCATTATTGCGGAGGAGATATTGCCAAGGTAAACTGTACAAAAATCATGCTCAAACTCGAAACCCATTATTAATTTAATTTTGTCTACTACATCTCGCCAGTAAGGTTGTATAATTGGGCAGTCCCAGAAAACATGGAAGTGGTCTGCCTGGGAGTTTCCACACTCCCGCCAGCACCGTCCACAGCTTGGCTGGCCTTTCTTAGATTGTTTAATTTTTGGAGTGATAAAAAATCTAATCATGTTTTTCCATGTAAATTCCCTCCAATAACCAGAACTTGAAGTGTTCATTTGAGTTTTGCAGATGTTCAGCCATTCCTCTTCTGAGATGGTTATTTTTGCTTCTTTTTCCCAAATGGATGTCTATACCACATTTTGTGCCAATCCAGGTAGTAGATTTTGAAATTTTTCACAGGATAGATGTAACTTTGACCTGTCAGTGGATCAGTTAAGTCACGCAGACTTATTCCTTGAATGTCAGTGTATGTCTGTACAGAATTTCATGACATTGCATTTAAGAGTTTTATATATAAATAATATAAATTTCAGCCAAGACCAAACTGGTGGATGACCAGTCGACAGACTAGCAGACCAACACTGCCATCCATAGTGGCCTGCTCCTAGTGAGGATAAAAACAGCCCATTGCAAAAGCAACTGGTGGACCAGCTTGAAGCAGAGCTCTCTCCCCAAGGCTAAAAGCAAACCCAGACATCGGAAGCATTACCACCGAGCATTTCACAGCACTTTGTTTCAAATATCTCATTTTGGCCGGTTCAGCGCAGAGGTCCCACGGACATTAAGCCGTCTGGCTTTGCACAGACAAATGAAATTACCCTCAGCCTCTAGGTTCCACTACCACACACACGCCCCAGGATGCACACCAAGAGCAGCAGCAGCGTCCCCTATGCCATGCAGTGGACCCATCCATCACTCCAGGGAATGGGTCCTGTGGAATCATCCATTAGTTAGTAGAATGGGTGTGCAGTGACAGGCCTGTCTTTCCACAGCCTCTAATCCAGAGTTATGGCACAGTGTGTCTGTGTTACTGTTAAATGCAGTACTATATGCCAGCTGTTGCCAGCAGGTTCACATCTGAGGGCAGTTCAAAGCAACGCACCATAACTCATCAACCACTGATGACAATGGACGCATAAATGGCACCTGGGAAAATACAGCACATGCGACTGTGGTTATAATTTTGAGCAATGCTGCACATTCATCCTGTCATGAATATAAAATTTGGAAACTAACATGCATTCATTGTTTTCTGATCATATCTGAACAGAATCTGCAAATGCTTTTCGACACATATTCAACTGTACGCAGTGCAAAGACAAGATATTTTATGTTCAAACTGATCAACTTTATTGTTTTGTTGTGAATATGCACTCATTTTGAGTTTGGATGAAAAAAAGTTGGGGCAGCCAGGGGCATTTTTACAGCTGTGCTACATCACCTTTTAAGCTTTTTCTTTTAACAACACTCAGTGCGCATTTGGGAACTGAGGACAGTAGTTGTCAAAGTTTTGAAAGTGAAATTGCATTTTAAAGATTCACAAGAGGGCCCCCCAAAGTCTTAAAGAGTTAAAGACTCTCTGTGTGAAAAGATGGGCCAAAATCCCATCTCAACACTGTAAGAGATTATTTCTTTATACAGGAAGTATCCTGAAACTGGCATTGTGAACAAAGGCTTCTCCAAGTATTAAATACATTTCAATTAGCATGCTCAATACTTTTTTCCTGTGTCATTTCACTTTGAAAATGTTACGATTTCTTTTCAGTGTCGTTTTACTGAGTTAACACTAATGGCTGGTTTAAAGTTTATGTGAATAGCTGCATTGGAAAAATGTGTATGGGGAAAAATTTGAGGTGTTGAATACTCATTTCCCCACTGTATATGGAAAAGGATAACAGACTTCTATAGAACTGGGGTTGTATAACCCTCTCCTGTCAAGCAGTGGAAGAGTTAAAAGATGGCTCCTTCAGTTGTGAGAAGGTAGTGTAGGAGAGCAGGTAAACCTATACTGCAGATAGAGAAGGGAAGCTGAGAGGCCCGAGATAACTAGAGAGGAATGTTCCTGCACTAACAAAACACTTGCTTAACTGGACCCTGTTATCTTCATTAAGAGCGCAGAGGAAGTTCTGACCAAGAAAAAGAGATGAGAAAGCAAGAAGACATGGATAGCAGTAGCAAACGCTTGTGGGGTTCTGGAGCTGTCCCGTGTGTGTTCAGCAAGCGGCGAGCAGAGGAACAAGGGGAACTGGTAGAGAAAAGAAATAAAGCTCATCTAAAAATCTTAACTACTTGCAATCACTTTTAAAGTGTCCACAGGACACTCCCTCTCCTTCTGTCCAGGTGCAGGCATGCAGAGCTGCCTTTTCAACTCGCCAGGCTCTTTTGTGTAGCTACAGAAGAGAGGGAGATCCACTCAAGGTGGGAAGAAAGAAGCACCTCATCCTTGACTATTTGATTAACAGCTGTCTCCCGTGCCAAAAAATACGACCCCCCACATCCCGCCCTCCCCGCCGCGAACCCACCGACTGACTCCTGAAAGAGCAGGGCTGTGTCGCACACTTCTAGTGTTACTTCACAGATCAAACTGGAGAGGAGAGCAGAAAGGCAAGAAATCCACTGAGACGTCAGAAGGAAGAGGGGAGGACAAGCAGTGGGAGGACTGGGAAAGAAATGGAGTAAGGAGGGACAGAGAAAAGTGGGACGACACAGGTCAATAAGGAGGCAGGAGGTGGAATTCAGTAAGGGTGCAAAGTGATGGGGAACCATCGCCAGTGAGGCACAAAAGTGAGACTCGTTAGAAACTGGGGCAGGTTAAGATTAACATCTAATCGTTTTAATTTGCATCTTGTGGTCTGCTGTTATATTTCATTTACTTAAAATTTAAGATGGTAACAAGCAACAATGACTTTCCTCGAGGTTGATTATCTTTCTTTAATGATCAGCTTTGTCTTTTAAACACTGATGATTTGGCATGACTCATCTCATTATAACTGACCACTTAGTAAAGTCTGCAAGGTTTTTGATTTATTTCCTCAATTAAAAAGAACCATCGGTGTCCAATCATTCGGTATGCCATAAAAAAAACAACTTGCAGAATTAATAATCCATTATTGTTAATATCTCATAACAAAACTTATATTGTTAGTGCACAGCTGAGAGTTGAGGGTCAGTTACCATATAATTCATATGCTCTATGTTTGGGAAAACAAGCTGACAAGAGTAACAACTACATGTAGCAAATGTGCTTTGCTTTGTGAAGACAGTAATGTGAATTTGGTTGTTTCTTGCATTAAAAAGGCTGCTGTTTGGAAGCAAGTCTGAAATAAATACGCTCTCTTGAGGCTGCATTACCATGTGTGAATAACACAATGTAACAAAAGCTTCTACCATACTGACATTAATGAAACCCAGAGTCTCAAGAAAACTTGTGGTATGCTTTGGGAAATGGTCGGCAGTAACGTGAGGAATATGTGATTTCTAGTTAATGGGTTAAAACATTGGTCTGGTTCTATTAAAGATGAATACGAGCTCAGGTGGTACACTAAAGAGCTCCAGGACAACGGGGGGATTACCCTGCAGGGTACTGGCTCCCCCCGGCACCTCAGCTCCCTACTTCCTCCCAACAGGGACCAATGGCCAATGTAACTTCCTGCTGGCCCATAAACAAACAATGCAGTCAACTGAAGTCAGGCTGAAAATCCTCCAGTGCCACTTAGAGAGGTCAAGAGGTATACACCAGTCATAATTTTAACCTAGTACCCGTGACAGTTATATGGCTGCCTAGTTTGGCTGTACTGAAAAAGGAACAAGCAGTTTAACGACTTGATCCTTTTTTCTCCCTATTTCTTCGGACAGCCACCCCCTGTGAGGCGAGAGCTGCGTAAAAGGAGAAAAATGAAACAGGAGAAATGTACCATCAGGGGAAATTATGGGTTTGGTGGGAGAAAACTATTTTGGCAATAAAGATGTTTGCACTTTTATTACCAGCTTCCTTAATCATCACTGTTTTTAAAAGAAGAACAACACAAACACACTGCACAAACAGGCTTTTTGCAATGACACGTGTCAAGTTACAGATATATTTAAGTATGTGTGTGTGTGGGTTTATCAGAGCCCGCCATCAAGTTGTGTGGGGTGGCCCTCCCTTCCCTTGTCACAAAGAACAGCAGAACCCAACAGCAACAACAAAGGATTACACATTAATCTGGCTCAATTACAGCTATAGCATGAGGACAACCCAAACATCAAATCATGTTAACTTAAAAAAATGTGGTAATTTCCCCACCGGAGAAAGAAAAGCAGATAACAGTCAATGACAAATGATCTCTTTAGCATTCCTCTGACGTCATACCATCGCTCTAAACACACATCCTTACACCCGTATTTGAACAATACGCGCATTCATACAAACACAAGCACAGGAATCAGCCTGTCTGCAGCGAAGCAAAACAAAACCTTCATCACCCACACAACCAAAAAGGCCCCGGTTTCAACACTTGGGTCAACAAAAATGCGGGGAAACCACCGCTTTCTCAGGGACGTCAGACACGTCTTCATTTTGGGTACGTTGCAAACACATGCGATTTCTGAT
Organism: Epinephelus fuscoguttatus; assembly: GCF_011397635.1. Lineage (NCBI taxonomy): Eukaryota > Metazoa > Chordata > Actinopteri > Perciformes > Serranidae > Epinephelus > Epinephelus fuscoguttatus. Next base: position 28,218,184 of record NC_064757.1, on the reverse strand, counting down.
TAGTCCAAGTCCGGCCAGCGCTTTGGGACACAGAGGCCTCAGCTTCAAAGAGCGAGAGGAAATGCTGTGCCCTTCCTGTCACTCCCAGTCGGAACCGAATGACGTGATCAAGATGTGATGAGATTACACATCGGAATTAAAAAAAAAGAAGAAAAAACAGTATGAGCTAAGACATATTAAAATAAAGACAAAAACGTACAAATATACACACAAACGCACATTAATAATGTTCAGGAAATAGTGGGAGGTCTGCCCACGACAGCTCGGAGCAGATTCACTATATTTACAGCTTTGGTACCCACTCCCATGTCTTTCAATCGCTCAAGACAATGGGCTTTTATATATGGGCTGGAAACAGAAGTAACTTTAAGGGATTCCCCAACTGTGCTCACTGACGACGTCTCTGTCATACTGTGCTTTGTTTCCCCTTATCTCAGACACCTCTTCATCCCTCGTTTATACTCCTCTATCAATGTTTAACCATACTGTATTTTTCTTCCTTTCCCTTATCGGCTCCTTGATGTCTTTAAGGTTTCCCTAACAGCACTGGCAGAGGACACACAGCAGCGCCTCTACATTTCGCTCTCTTAGTTTGGTTTGTCATAGGAACAGAAAGAAACACAAGGGCAACATGAAAAACAAAAAGAAAGATACTGTTTGGCATATACAGTTCGCTTGCTGCAGGCTAATATGCATCTATTGATAACTTGGACTGCTAAAGAACTCTCAGACCCATAGCAGAACATACGGATTATGATCAAATATAACGGATTGAAGCTCTCGTTGTGACATTAAATAAACTAAAATTGGTTGGGTGAAATCCTATGAACTGCTGACTGGCTTCATCCCCTGGAAGCTACATTTGCGTAAGCCTAGTACCCTTTGTGTGTGCATGTGTGTGAATCAGAAAGCCCTATGGGTGCACAGTGTACACGGCACAGCCCTTGAATGTAGACCTGCCCTTACTTGACTCCTTAATCTTCGGTTTCCTGCCCTCCCTCTCCGTATCTCAGAATAAAAACTTCATGCCACTGTGAATCCTCCCCTGTTTTGCCTCTGCCCTCCCTTCCCTGTATCACTCTATAACAGCTTTATGCCTCCTTGCCACAGCTCCCTGTCCCATAGCCCCTCCACTCCTGCTGTTTCCACTGGGGCACTGCACAAAAACTGCACTTGGCTTGGTCCCAAGCGCTGGGGCCCACATACCTCCCAATCTCTAGATTAAATAGCGCCATGTCTCTGAAGTTCTTCCAGGGGCTAATGGCTTTTGTTGCTGGGAATAATCCACACATCCTCTCCCACATCCTGGGGGTCCGCGGGCCTGTCGTGAACCCCGCCTTTACCCTCTCCATCTCTCTCTCATCTCCATCTCAATCTACGCTTCCATTTTGGTTGACCTCCCCGCCTCCCTATGGCACAACCCTGTGGTTAAGTGCGGAGGCATGCAGGACCGAACCACCCGCGCTGAGGGGAGGATGCAGTGAGTTGACATTGGGTTGAGACCCATGCAGAGTTTTATAGGGAGTCAGTGCAGGTGCTGTCTGAAGCTTAATGAAGGCCTTAAATCTCTTCTCTGTCATCTGTAGCTAACTGGAGTCTAAGCAGCCAGGGCAGGAGGGATAAGTGCCCGGGAGCTATCCTCATAAGGGAAAGAAAACATCCGTCAGGCAACAACCACAGCAGAACAGCCTCTGTGTTAGCACTTGATGTCCATTCAAAATAAATACAGCAGGGAGACAGATTTTCACGAGATGAGGGGAAAGATTTTCCGTAGATCAAAGAGCACTCTGTATTTTTGGGCGAAGTAGTCAAAATAAGTATGCAAAGTTGTGAACGAGGTCCAGACACCGACTCTCTTGTCACCCTCTGTCCTTCAAAATATCTCTGATTAAGACCGTTCTTGGCTGCAACACCGAAAATTCACGCTGAATACATATTCAGGTATGAGCTCATATCCTGTCTGAGGTACTTTTCTCCAGGGAGGCCGCCGGGAGAGAGGAAAAAGGCAGACAGAGAGGAGGAGAGACTGTGGTTGCAGACCGCAGACAGTGGGACAACGTTCACTGACCACCCTAATCAGTTTACTTTATCAACACAATTTTAAGAAAGGCCAGTCATTGATGGTCTTTATTTGGCTACCATTTCCAATTTTAACTTTAAGCTTTCAGTCGCATCTGCAGGCACGCCATATGCCAGCTGAAAATACTATATTGCAGAAAAAATATAAAACTTGATTTCCAGGGAAACTATCACTATTGTAGAATGCTGGAGGCCAGACTGGAGAGTGATCGACCGTACAGAGAAGTGGAGAGGACAGAGAAGGATGGCAAACACAAGGAGGCTTGAAGATTTAGAGATTTTATGAGGGCAAAGAGAGAAACAGCAAGTCAGGAGATGAAAAGAGACAGTGAAGGGTGAAAAAGAAGTGACAGAAGCAGGACACTACGGATTTTCAGGACAGAAGGATGACAGAAAACAGGAGAGGAGGAGATGAATATGGAAAACAAGTGGAGGGGACAGGAGCTAAAGAGTTGAGGGTGAGGAGGGAACAAAGAAATACACAGAGCAGAATTATCTATTGTGCGTAGGACAGTGAATCTGTCATCCTGTAGCTTTGTGCCCACCCATCTGCCCCCAGACCTCCACTAAAACTGCACACAAACATACATACATAAATACACACAGGTCTAGTGTGGAGTTGGGAGCCTGCAGACCACCTGAAATCTCTGCTGGTTAAATACAACACAGCAGACTATTGACGGACCTGCTGAGTCAATGAAGCTGTGCCCAGAGACGAGGTTAGCCACCACTCTCATCAAGAGGTTCAGGGTTTGGGGTTAGGGTTTGGGTTCTTTAAGGGCAGAAAAAATACTACAAGAAGAAAGTAGAACCATATTATGTTTGGAGGAAGGGATGGAGAAAATATTGCACAGTGTAAACTTGACTGAGTGTGAACCTCACGGATAAAACGTTAAAAAAAGTGTGAGCAGGTCAAGAGATGTGGGATTTTGGTATAAGAAGAAAGCTGTTTGGGATGGAAAAAGGGATGAAGGACGAAAGAAGTGGTGAGTTTTGGAAACGGGATGAGGAAAGGGAGGAGTAGCATTTTGGGAAAGGGATGAAGGAAGGGAGGGAATAAAAAAACGTCATGAAAAGTAGTCAGTTAATGATGGGACAATGACAGAAGACAGTATGGAAAAATGGTATGAGCAGAGGCCTGGTGAGGAAGCTGAAGATTTCTTTGTCTGCCAACTTTTATGTATTTACATTTTGTCCGGCTTCAGTGGAGAGCTGCTTGAGTATTTTACTGTATCTTTTCTTGCTGGAAAAAAATCAATAGTGACAAGATACAGTCTCCAACTCACAACTGGAACACATCCTTTTATATGCAGCACGGACATGCAAGCAGCTCAGAAGTCATACAGGCTGGTGTTGGAAGCGGTTATGTTGGGGAGAAAAGGAAGGATGACAAGTGACTAAACAGAGTTTGGAGGGAGTTATGGCTAGACTCATTAATTCAGTAAAGAATTTCAGTGTGGAAGATCTCCACAAAGAAGATTGAGACAAAGTGAGGGGGGGTTAAAATGTGAAGTATATCATTAATCATGCAACTCAGAAACTTTTTAGTTAAGAAACCAAACCAGAAGCAGCGGGATAAAGTTGAAAAATAACAAAGTGCTGGCTTTGTTGTGGCAAATCTTTGATGTTCGGTTTCTTTACAACTTGGAAATTCATGTCCAAAAAATAGCCTTTAAATGACGACAGACACAGGACTGCAGAACTTGAAAAGCCGCTCTATTTGATATTTAATATTAACAATGGATCAAATGACTATGCATACTGTGAAAGGTGTCAGTTGCAGTAACACCCCCACAGATAATTACCACTCTTGCAATTCCCCTTTGTGGAGTGTTTTAGCATCTCTCAGGTCATTATTTTGGTATTACAGACTTCAACTTTACTGTTTTAGTTCACTCGCACAGCTCTCATCAGCATCACTTCCAAACACCTATCAGCAAACAGACTAATTTAGCTACTTTGCGAAATGTGTTTGCATACCAAAAACACAAGATGAAAACAGAGAAAAATAAGGAGGAAGAAAAGAAAGAGAGATACAAACAAGTTAACTAACTAAATAACTAACTAAGAAACAAAGAACTAAACTTAAAGCTTCTGAAATAATCAATGAAGTTGCTGCTGTTCCTCGTGTGTAAATGCGCACAGCGTCTTTCTTAATGGGGACGCACTTATAGTTTCTGCTGCAGTGATCCACATACATTCATTAATAAGCATTAATATAAGGTAACATATTAGACTGAAGTAGGCAGGTTTTATATAATCATTTGCTCTGGGTAAAATGAAAATAGCAACAGATATTATTTCACCCACCTGCAACCCATCCACAGGATCAGAATTTTAATTTTTATGAACAAGCCCACCCCATTCACAGATTAACCTTTATGTCTGTAGATATAACTGCCATCCACGCATCACTACTGTAATCACAACTCCAAATAAATATTAATATGTCTCTGTTTCTGCTGGATGTGTGAAAAGGCAGCTGTGCCATCATCAACTTCAAAGGTGATAATATGTCGATGTTGTATTCACAGGTTGCTTCTGCTGCCCCCAAGTGGTCAAAAAATTATTTTACCCTAGGTTTAAATAACCACAGTAGAATTTAAAAATTATCTATATGCAAACACTGCTTGAAGTTATCTGCAAATTTTAAACATACAAGCCTGTTTGCTACTAGTTTCCTCTGCCTTCCTACCTTTCCTATCCTGTTCTCTGTCCAGCATTTTGCCCAATCTACAACTTCAAACATTCTACCAAAGACCTAGTTGTCATTACCTGGCCATGCCCAAACTGGAGAACCCTGCTGGGACGATGAGAACATCAAGGCGGGGAAAGGGGTGGACCCCCAGAATGGTGTGGGCTGCAGCCAAACACTGAGGCAACAGCTTGAGGACTCCCATCTGCAAAAAGAAAAAAACAAGTTTCTTAAAATAAATGTCAAGTTTCACGTAAATCAAAGGTTTGTGTATTGATATAAATGAGTAAGGCTATACAGTATTATTGTGTACATGTCTTCCTCTTCCTCATGCTCCAGATCAGAGGTTATCTCTAAGTATCAAGTCAAAGGCAGCTGCACACACTGAGTGTTTCATGGAGGCATCATCACCTCAAAAATGACTGAACGGGCAAACGCCTTTGATTTGAGATATTCCCACTTAGAGTACTCGGAATGTTTTAAGTGGCCTTTATGGGAATATAGTCTCATGCTTTTACCATTCTGCCAAGAGACTGCAGTTGAAAACCGCTGAGCATCATGACACAAACATTAACTGATGCTAACTGTCTCTTCTAATCATATAAAATATAATTAGCTCAAGTCTCAGTGGCTCTTTGTCAAAACTCCACCTGGGCCTCCTGTAGCAAGCAGACAGGGCCAAACACACGGTGTGGAATCACCCGCTGGGACCTAGCCGACTGCTCAGTAAATCGGCAAGGGTAGTCGCCATGGGAACAAGAGATGCCGTCATCCACCATGCCTGAATAATCAGTTACAGAGAGCCCCCCATCCTCAAGGGAAAAGCAACAGAATGTTGAGTCTGAGCGGGTGGTCTGGTCTCCGCTGTAGCAGATTAAAAACAGGGGAGAGAAGTTTAATTCAAGGTTAATAACGACAATTTAATGAATTTTCTTTTTGAAATAATATACAGTTCTTGAGTTGGTGAACCAAATATGGCACAGTGTGTCCCCTCTCTCTGTGCTGAGCATGGAAACAAAAGCAGTGGAAATATGGAATATATACGTCACAAAGGCAAACCGCAGTGATCCCAAAAATATCTAGGGTGCCGACATGCAATCTCGTTCACTCTAAATCCAATATCCAGCACTAACTCCATCCTCAGCATCAGAGCCGTTCCAAAGGTTTCGAGCGACATCCAAGTTTCCTTCCAGCCATTCACTGAAAATAAAGGCCTTCCTTGTAGCTGGAGATTCCTGGGGCCTGCAGCAGGCTACAGCTGGGCTGCTGCTGGAGGAAAACCATGAGGGGAGGAGGAGGATTACTGGAAACCACTGGCAGACCTGCCAACCTGCTAGCCAGTGGAGAAGGAGACCCCAGCCCTACCCTGCCCTGTCCACAGCCAGTCAGCCCTCTAATGCCCCATTCTGCACTATATCCTGTAAAAGGTATATCAGCTTTGCTTCTTTTGGTCTCCAACAATAATTTCTGCTGGGCACTGAACCCAGTGTACTATAATACATGCTTTAATGTACTTGTCATACAAAGCTGATTGAGTGCTGCACCCTATTCATCACCCTAACTTCACCTGCACCATTTTTAGGATGGCAAATGGAAATTTTTACCATGGAATGTTAAAGGGCCAGACGTGGGTTAATAACAGTCTGAAGAGGAGGAGGTCTAACAAGAAGAAAAGAACACAAGAAAAATAATAAAATACCTGCCAGTCGTGAGTGGAAAGCCCTTTACTACTGCACTGATGGAGCTTCCAAGTCCAGACGTAAGGTCAGCCTCAGTCCATTCCCCAGGCCCAGACCCAAGTTTGGCCGTCTTGCCACAATCCGTCCTGTCCCTCACCTCTCTTTCCAGTGCTGGGGGAATTTCTGCTGTGACTTGGTGCCAGTGGCCCACTGCCAAGGTGAAGGTGGAGGCAGGCATGGGCATAGTGACGTAGTAATTCCAGACTGAGAAATCTGCAGAGAGTAGAGAGAGGGGAAGAGAGAAAGGATGAAAAATGTCAAATGTAGGAAAATGGAGAGGACTTTAGATAAGAGGCAGGGAGCATGGAGAGAGAAATGAAGGGAGAAATTGGATGTCAACACTGACAAACACCAATCTCGTTTGAACTGGTGAAAAAAAAATGTGGGTGTGGGTGAGATGTGGTCAGTTTCAAAGGTCTGGAACGAGGCTAGAAAAAAACAGCAAAACAAGTGGCAACCTTCAGGACCGAAAAATAAAGCCGATGTGAAGTGCCACAAACTGCAGTTCCTCAAATGGCCACTTGAGGCTGGCTCCAAAAGCGTGTCAATCCCTATAAACACACAAGTTAAAATACCGAACTTCACAACAAATAATAAACATGTTTACATCCTGGTGCAAAAATGGTTTCATCTCTATAGCTAATGCCCTGGTCATGACAACTATACAGGGGGTAGAGCTTTGATTCTCTGCTGGAGACTGATTGGGCCTGACCCAAGCTACTGGGTTCGGGCCATGACGGGCTGTAATTTCTCAGTTTTTTTCAATTTGCCACAGGGTTCAGGTTCTCACCAATTTACCGATGTTGGCATTGCAAAGGATTAAATCAAGATGGGAAGGAAAGAGTAAGAGGGGGGACTGCGACTGAGAGAAAGGGAAAGTGACAGAACAACGGAGCAATTCAGTGGAGAACAAGGGAAGAGAAAGAAAGCATGCATGAGAGAAGGGTAAAAAAACAACTTGGTTTGCTTCTCCCCCACAAGCAGAGGGAGAGATGTGCATAACATGCGTGGCACAGCAGTAATCATCATCTGCGGACGGACTGCGGGGCTCAGCCCTTTACGCCAAACCTGTCATGCATGAGACGGCAAACTACTACTGTCCAAGAAACACATCAGCTCTTAACTTGTAATAAATGTGTTAATATTAAAAGCATATCTGTCTTTTTTACAGTAGAAATGTAGGTTTTTAATCAGGCTCTGGTCCAAAACTGCGACCGTGGTTAAGGCTTGGATAAAAACTGCGCAGATTCATGTAGGGCTGGGCCTGATTTTTTGGGCCCGATCAAAGCTGTAACAGGGGTGACTTTTTATATAACTCACCCGTTCAAATTTTATTAAGGCTTTATTAAGTTATGCATAATTGAGGATGTGGACGCTTTAAGTGACAGGCTGTCTGCTAGGCATCATCTCAGCTAAATGGTCAGATCTCCCAGGTCACTACTCCCCAGCTCCATCCTCTCATCCAAATATGGTCACTTCTTGCACCAAAAATCCAAGATGGCGACAGCCAAAAAATGATTAAAGCTGGAGCCCACAAACCCATGGGTGGCTACCTCTATTATCTTTATACAGACTATGGAAATAACTTGCTTTAAAGTAAAAAATAGTCTTGTTTAAAAATGTTTATCAGAGGCAATATAATACCTAAGTTTACATTCCAGTAATACCAATTTTTTTATTTATCTTTTTCACTACTTAATTCAGTCTTTCATTACTCAAAATGAGAAAGAAAAAAAAATCACTAAAATGTACTTTTATTGTTGAATAATTAGTCAGTTAACAATAACGTATATTTTCTAAACAAGGCTCTAAGGGTACAAGGTGTTGTGTGTGGCACAGCATGAAAGCCCTGTATAGCAAATCTGTGATTTTGGGCTACATGAATAAAGTCGTCTTCAACTGGCTGTCACAAAAGGTTTGTAAAATAACAGCTTACGTGTGTCCCCGTCCTCAATAGGTACAGTCTGCTCCTCCCCGCTCATCAAAACCACACACTCACTGGGGGCCCGTACTGTTGCCTGCCATGTTGACATGGCAACAGGCGGCTCCTGGCAGGGGAAGAGGGCTCGGTTGTTGATGGGAGAACCGGCAGTGTAAACACACACCCTGGAAGGGTAAACAATGGTAAACTATAAACAACCCCCATTTCAATGCTCAAAGGATTCACCAAGCACACACACACAAATAAATGCACACGCGAACACATAAAGCATCCACACACTGAACAGAATATAATAGCCTGAAGCTTGTTTTTGTGAATTAATGAATCAGTTTTATTCTATTCTAACATGTCGAACTTGGAATATTACACTGCAGTTCAAGTGGCAGGAACCAGAGCAGATGTGCTGCCAGTTGCCAGCGTTGGAATCTTTAGGAGGAAGAAAACCACTGTTTTACGGAGTGGCTTGAACTATAGATTGCTGCAAGAATGAGTCCTAAAACTTGGAAATGAGTTTGCATTTTTGCACTTCTGATTCCCTCGGCTCGAAGTCAGTGTTTTTTGTTAGATGCCTGATATGATGTCTTGGTCGACACAAGCTTAAAAGACTTTCATGTTTTGTTCTGCGGCATAAAATGTATCAGTAAATATCCTCCTCATCAATTTTGAAGCTTTTGCGTGCCTTAAAAAACCAGTTGCTCGCAAAAGGCTAAATGAGACGACAGAGCATCATCACACCAATACAGCTTTACAGCCTTGTTGTGTTGGCAGTGTTGAAGTCATGGGACTGAGGTGTATTCCGTTTATACTTCTGGTGATTGCATTTACGCTCCAAAAATCATAAAAGTCGTGTTGATTTGTTAAGATTATCTTGCTGAGCAAAACATGTAAGCATCAAAATCTTTTGTTTGCCACAGAGCTTATTTTTGCAATAATCCATGGGGAAAAATGAAATTGGCTTTTTATCAAAGGAACCAGGGCGATGCTAACTTCCAGGCCAGCCAAAAAAAAAGGAAGCACTCTATTCGCGATGAGACAAACCTGTCATCCTGGTCTTTGGTCCACCTCACAGAGCCTCCTGTTGGTCTCGTCTCATAGCAGATCCTGACAGCACGAGGGAACTCCTGAGGTGACGCAACCCCCTTCTTCCTCACCTGCAGACTCCATCGGTCTCTCTGAAAATGCAGTGATGCGCCGTCCTGAGCACCAGAGGCACAGCTACACAGTGAAAAAAGCTGGTGCTTCTGCCTCCATTGGCTAGAGGGCGTGGAGATAATTGCCTGAATAAAGGCTGCTTGTGAGTTCACTGAACTGACCCCTGACCTCTCACAATCGACCTCTGGCAGGAGGTTAGACATGGCTGACACAGAGGTGACGTCCACTTCTTCCACTCTGGACACGTTGAGGTCACAGCAGTCCAGCACTAAGGTGAAATCGCCGTCACTGGTGGTTTCCCACAAATGTGAAGACTGGATGCTTTTGGTTTTAGCTGCAGTCTGCAACTGACTGCCTCCTTCTACAGCACCAAACATCTTCTCTATACTTGTAGTGGTTTCTTCAAGTCCTTTTGTACCGTCCTCCACTGTGTCTTCATCCTGAGATCTACACACAAATGCATTCTGACTCCCTCTGGCCTCTACAGTACGAGCTCCATCACCAGCTCCAGGTCCAGTGTCATCCTTAACCGTCGTCACCACTCCAGAGCAAGGCTCCAGGAAGAAAACTACACTACCGCTGATGACCTTCCTCTCAAAATGAACAGTCAGGTCCAGCACATAATGTCTGACAAGTATGTGGTTAGTATTGGCTCGGAGTGGAAGGTCATCTGTGTCTGGGTTTAGGTCCCCGTCTGGCTCCATGTCACACAAATGGCATCAAAGCTGAGCAAAGGACGGCTCAACCTAGGAGGCAAGAGCAAAAATACAGTGTTATTATTTATGGCAGTTTTCCAAGTTACAAACTTTTTTATTTATGCAAGGATAATTGACAGAGTGTGTGCTTATATAATTTTCAGACAAAACTATTAGTTGACATTCTATAGCTTCCTGTGGGCTGAGGTACTTTAGTCGGTGAATTAAGTGTGCTGTGATGAAGCCAAATCTGTCAAGGTCTGTGTGCTCACCTCAAACTTAAATGCCAAGCTCCATCTCCTTTCACACATTCCACAAATGTTTCCGAGCAGGAAAACAGTTTTTATGATCCCATTTCAATCTGTGTTAATGAAGCAGTAATTGCAAAACACCTTAGCCCAACACCAGGAACAGCTAACCATCTGCAGCAGCCTATATTAAAGCTCTCCTGTTGTATATCAGAGGTTGTGCCGTCACAGTCCTTCCATTTAGCCTGCTTGGGGCACGAAGCAGGCTTGGCAAGACAGAGGTGCAATTACCATTTACAGCAGGAAATCCTCGGCGGTTATTCAGTCCAGGAATATATTCATAAAATTATGAACACACAAAAACAGAGGATAACATCTACAGCGACAGGAAAAAGCAGAAAATCCATAATGACGTTCATTATTTTAAGAGGTTGGCTAAAAACATCTGACTTATATGACCAATCTTGTCCATAACTATGCTGCTGATATAAATATAGTAACATACTCATTTGTAGACTAGTGATTATGTTCACTGTATTTCTGCATACTGTTACCATAAAAACAGAATAACAAAACAGTGATTCAAAGAGTTTTAAAATGGGTTGCCATGCACTTAGTGGATTAAAGATAGATCTTAAATAGATCAAGGTTATTAACGTCTGTGAAAGGTTAAACTGTGACAGGTCAGGGCGCATACAGTGTCCTTGCAGGCAAAGCAGGTGAGAGCTTGTCTTTTATGTAGGTCAGATAACGTAATGTTTCCATCAGCCATCATCTTTGCTTTGTTTTCATAATTACAGGCTACAGAGCAAAAGTAGAAAAACTTAGTAACAGTTGGTGGCACAAACATGCACTCACCTGCCACTTTATTAGGTACACCTTGCTAGTACCAGGTTGGACCCCTTTTGCTTTCAGATCTGCTTTAATTCTTGGTGGCATAGATTCAACAAGGTCCTGGAAGCATTTCTCAGAGATTTTGGTCCATACTGACATGATAGCATCACACAGTTGCTGCAGATCTGTAAGCTGCACATCCATAATGTGAATCTCCCGTTCCACCACATCCCATAGGTGCTCTATTGGATTGAGATCTTCTGCTGCTGCAGCCCATTTGCTTCAAGGTTCGACGTGTTGTTGGTTCAGAGATGGTCTTCTGCAGATCTTAGTTGTAACGAGTGGTTATTTGATTAACTGTTGCCTTTCTATCATCTTGAACCAGTCTGGCCATTCTCCTCTGACCTCTGGCATCAACAAGGCACCTTTAAGTATATTCTCCCTTTTCCAGACCATCCTCTGTAAACCCTGGAGATGGTTGTGTGTGAAAATCCCAGTAGATCAGCAGTTTCTGACAGACCAGCCCGTCTGGCACCGACAACCATGCTACGTTCAAAGTCACTTAAATCACCTTTCCTCCTCATTCTGATGCTCAGTTTGAACTTCAGCAGGTCGACTCGTCTTCACCATGTCTACATGCTTACATGCATTGGCTTGCTGCCAAGTGATTGGCTAATTAGCTATTTGCGTTAACAAGCAGTTGAACAAGTGTCCCTAATAAAGTGAGTGAGTGTATTTAAGAGGAATGAAAGGAGCTGGAAGCCCTGTAACACGTTATCACTCATAAAACACAGCACACAGACAAGTCCTTTTGAGCTGAATCAACGTTTCAGTTTTAAACTTCACAGTGCCATGAAGCTAAGTGACAATATGACACGACAGAGTTGGAGCTAACTTTCTCCTACATATCTGCTCTCTGTCATTCAAAACTTTCACGTTCAAAACTACAGCAGCGGCGCCGCCATTTTCCTCCACATATTTTGTAGCTAACGGTGTATTAATTTAACGACGTGTCAAACAAACAACCGTTAACAGACCGCTGTTAGTCACAAGTACTCGCCTTTTGTGAATGAAATTTATAACAAACCTGTTTCCGTCATGTCGACGTCGCGCGTTGATGACGTCACACGGACGCGACAGCAGCAGTTGTAGTTTTTCACCCGAATTCAAACTCGCTTTGTAGATCATACACTCGGTTTATCCAAGATTTATGTTAAGTGTTTGTTTGTTTGTTGTTGTTGTTTCCAAAGATACATTTTATTCAACAGTAAGAAGTCGAATAAAATTATCACAGTAAATAAATCACAAATCTAATGTAAATGCATTCATTTGGTTCCAGTAGTCTACAATTATTAGAAAACTACCCCCAGATGTGGATACAAATAAGTGATAATAGTGACAATATGGTACATTAATGAGCAAAATGATATGCTGGATCTGCAGATATTGTGAGGTTATTGATTCTGTAACAGGGGTGTAAATATAGACAGTGCAGGCAGTGTGGTTGCACTGGGGCCATGAGGTGGGGGGGCCCATAGAGAGAGTGGGCCCTCCAACAATGTGTTAGGTGGCGAATTGGCCCTTATGAGTAACTGCCACTTTGAAATAGGCCTGTGTTTAAAGAAAAAAACAGTGCCATTTGCCACATATGCCCTTAAAAGGGACAAACCTTTATCTGTCATGTTTTTCTTTCTTTTTTTGTAAAATAGTCAATAGGTTTTATAACAAACTTATATGCTTATTCTATAACTAAACATCAACTAGTCTATATATCAAATATTCTATTACTATGAATCAACTATTCTATAAAACAATTATTCTTAAACTATAAATAAACTATTAAAATGTTAAATTAATAATTTCTTATTTCCGTAGGTATTTTTTTGTTAAATACAGATATGTAATGATGATCAAAGGGTAATATTTACATTGATGTTATCCAATGTCAAGTCTCTGATCACGTGACAAGACAATAGGTGCACAATAGCGTCCACTAGGGCCTGTCATAAAAACAAGCACTGGGGCCCATTTAAGTACCGTTATGCCACTAAGGTTTGTGTTAATGCAAGCAGATCACTTTACTTCCAACATGTTTTATATTTTTAATGTTATTTCCCTCTCTTTTACATTAGGGTTTTAAAAAGTGTAAATACTGTATATTTTACATTATTTTATTTCTATTTTATCCTGTTTGTATTTTTGTCATACTGTTTATTCTTCTTTATCACTAAGCAACTTTTTCCCTTTCTTCTCTTGCTTCTGACTCTTGAACTGCTGTAACGTGACTTTCCCCATACTGGGATCTAATCTTAGTCTTTTAATTCACGTTAACTTGGATAGTTGTAATTGTCTGATTTGACTTCACTAGATTGCACTTCATATCTTTTTTTTTTTTTTAAAGGGGCTGTAACAAAAATATTCTTTTTTATAATAGGACTTATATATATTTTTAAGAGACCTTTTCAGTTTTAGCCAATTGAAAGTAAACGTTTTCAAATTAGTCACTAACCCCAGTGGTGACATGTGCATATATTAAGTTTTATTCATGTGCTTCGACAGCATTGTATGCATGACAAGTAAAAATTCCACATTTAATACAAAACAACAAGTATGAACATACAAATAACTGATAAAGAAACATAAATGCAGTCTCAAGTGGTTGAATGCCACCAATATATCGTATAACACCATCTTCCAGCGACGTACTGCACGTTTCAAAAATAGGTATACATTTTAATTTATACTCACAATTAATACACACACTATATGACTTTCTCATCTTATTTAGCCATTTTATAAACATTCAACAGTTCATAAATAAGAGATGTACCTGGAAACAGAATGAAACATTATTCAAATGAGTATTAATAATGTATATATATAAAAGTGTATACCCACTTTTGAAACAGCGAGCACATTTACATTACTGAAATACAGTATGAGCTGCAGCATAACACTAATGAAATGAGCGTTTTCATGGATGTCAAATGAAATCAGGTTGCCACTATTCAGTACTGCAGAGCAGCAGTAAATTTCCCCTCTGGAATGTATTCTGACATGTGGAGAAAACATGATTCACATTGCAAAGCACAGCTGTGTGGAGTGACTTTTCAAAAATGTTGCATTTATAGTTAAGTATCTCAGTTCCTAAGTAAATAAGGAAGGAATTAAATTTGGCACTGTGTGTATTGTAGGAAGTGGTCTATTTACAAACAGGTACTGAAACTACACTGAGACTGTTACAGTACACTCAGTCAATGAATCCTGCCTACTGAATAGTATTTCCAATTAATATCATTATTGCTGTTATTTATCTAAAAATACATTTTCATAAAATAAAATGCAAAATAGTTTTTTCATACCTTTGTAAACATCTCTGTAACTATCTGATGTAATGCCTCTACTATATACAAATGTGGATTCAGAGATAAGCCATGTGTAATTTAAAACCTCAGATAAGAAGAAGATATCTGCCTCCTGTGAAATCACATCAGATAACTCTTCTTAATAAGTTAAACTTTTCTTTTTAGCTACATGGTCGGGTGCTATACGTCCAACAGTATTAAGACAAGAATGGCCTTAAGCGCTCACAAAGGAAAATGTGTCAATTTTTCCAGTGCACAAATCGTCCATCCATACTCTTGCTGCTCTAACTGGCACATTTCATGCATAGAGTGGAATTTCAGAGGCCCTTTTAGCACATCACAGAATCATTTATCATCACTGAGTACAAAGTGACTCCAGTATGGCACCAAAATCTTCCACTCCAAAAGTTATCTAAATAAACACACATCCACTCACGCATTTACATACACGTACACACAGGACACGAGCATTATTGGCACGCACACAGGCCCTGGGCCAGCAAGGACCTCAGAAAGGAACTCCAGTCTGCCTTTTGACCAACCCAGAGGAAATGTTTGCAGCATTATTAGGACTTGCAGTTTTCCAACAAAAAAAGAGAAAAAAAGAACAGAAATCAACAGAGCGAAAGCATCTGAAGATTTTACAGTGAAATGCTCAATAAGCTACACTTTGCTTGAGATTCCCACCTCCATATTTTTATGTGCTCGCTCTCCTTTTAGGCTCCTGTAACAAACAACCATGAAATCATAAAAGTGGACACACAGCAGATGTTACTGAACACTGCTGGACTGTTGAAATACTGTGAGTCTTCCGTTGTGGACACTTGCTCCAGCGCAGAGGAGTGCAAGGGTGTCACCAGCAGTGCCTTTCCTCGTTTTTCTTCCCTTTCATCTTATCTTCTCTTTTCCTCTCTCGGTTGTGTGACAGCCTCCCCTTCCTCTCCGTAGCTCGCGCTCTCTCTCTCTCAGACGAGCTGTGGCATCTCAGGAGTTTTCCTCCTGAGTTCTGCGGAAACTTAGACGTTTGAAGGAATCCCTGTGAGACGGAGAGGACAAGTGGATGGGGGATGACGGGGGAAAAGACAGTAACATTAGATAAGGAATGATGAGGAGGAGGAAGAGGGGGAAGGGTCATGGCAGGTATGTGTTGGGAGTAGAGATGGAAGGTAAATGTTTTCATGCGAAAGGCACAAAAATAGGAATTTTAGCAACAATTACACAGAGCTTCCAAAAGTGGCTTTCATACTTAACTCACCCATTAGCTAATGTGACGCTTCACCAAGGCCAAGGTGCTGGACATGGCAATATACGACAGGATTCAGTGTCCGATTATGCCAACTCTCTCATACAGAAAACAAATCAGCACGTACACACACGTTAAGTGACTCGTGAGATTTGTTTTCACAGGGCAACAAGGCAGGAATGAGGATACCATAGATATTGTAGCTTCTACAATTATTAAGGTTTGAGACGTAATCGGAAGATCATCAGTTCGATCCCTGGCTCCTCCAGTCCACATGTCGAAGTATCCTTGGGCAAGATACTGAAACCCAGATTGCTCCCAATGGCTGTTCCATCAGTGTGTGAGTGCGTGTGAATGGTTACTGAGTAGCAGGTGGCACCTTGTGTAGTAGCCTTGGCCACCAGTGTGTGAATGGGTGAATGTGACATAGTGTAAAAGCGCTTTGATTGGTCGGAAGACTAGAAAAGCACTATGCAAGAACAGGTCCATTTACATTATGTTGCTGGAAATATGGAAAAACCAGTTCATCCCTTAAGTTGACAGGCTGTATTATTGGCTGACACTATCTTTTGCAGATGCAACATGATCTCATCCACTCATGCCCCTAAAGCGTTTTGCTTTATATCTTGATGCAGAGGGGGTCGGCGATTAGGTTTAGGCAACACAACTACTTGGTCACGGTTAGGAAAAAAACCTGGGTGTCACTAAAAAGCCTCCAGCTTTAAGTGAGAACACCAGTCTCCTGGGTCAAAGTCCATTGTTTGTTGGACCTATTATCTTCTCTTTTTACGCTCTTCAAACTACGTCTGCTACGTCTCTTGGCATGTAATAATGACGCAGATGGGTTTATACTTGAGTTGGTGGAAGGACTTGTGCATCTCACACAGTTGATTAACACAGGGGATGCTGCTGATTTTGATTTTGATGCCCTGGGAGTGAGACCAGGCTGGCAGATGCATCTGTGTATAACCATTATCGGATTCCTTTAAACATCTCTCTGATATGAATATTGCCACTGACCCAAATAATCCAGTGTTAACATGGATTTATTTTTTATTTTATTAACATTTTCATATTATGTTTACTGGTGTTCACATTAATTCTCATCTAAGAATGCACAGCTGATTTTGGAAGCTTCCTTCACATCCCAGAGGCTGAGCAATCAATGGAAAAATCAAAATTCGGAGGATAAGTATCCCTTTGAAGTGCGTGCTCTTCCCTCAGCATGAAAATACATTGCTACAAGATGTATCAAGATTACCATGGTCAATCATAAAAGCACTTTGTGAGCAATCAGTCCTTACTAACACATGAGTGCAATGTGGCCGTGGCATCGGTTCAACACTCAATCTGTTTACTGTGGCTCTGGTTCAGCTATCAATATTTGTGGAGGTGACACGGACAGTGTGAATGGATCCCTGCTCAATTCCATTTGTTCTCACTTTCCTTTGGGTTCAGCAATCATACAGAGTGATGAAAAGATCAATGCTGCGCTTTTTGTTGTCTTTTCAGAACAGTATTGGCTGTTTGACTCGGCGGGTCTGTTTACCTGTTCTCCAGCCGAGGCCGGATGATGGGTTTATAGAGCTCAGGAATCTTCCTCTCCAGCATGGGCCTCAGGCTCTCTCTCAGGCGGTTGTAGTTTTTCTTCAGCTCCTGCTGATACTCTTTCTGGTCCGACGTGATCAGGTGCTTATTCTTCTCGACTGCTTCGCCACATCTACACAACAGAGAGCAGAGCAGAATCGGTTTTATGATGCATTTTCTTAAATGACATTGCATGGGATGAGAAAAAGGAGTCGAATGTACTCCTTGACCTTTTTTTAATGCAATAACCTCAAACTTGAGAACAGCTTTAACAATAATTCTATGCAAACCAATCTGGCAGTAATCCCCTCTCTGTCCTCGAGCCCTCAGAAATGCACTGCACTGTGTCATGCTAACAACGTCCTGTAACTACTTGACATAAATTGGACTCCTTTGCAATGCCAGAACTCTAAATGTGAGTTAACAATGTACTTGGCTGTAAAGAACTCCTATACACCTATTAGAAGTCTGTAAATGACCCAGGAGGCTGTTTCAGAACAGTTAAAACAGGCAGCAGAGGTAAATCACCAAATCACAAATGACTAACAAATAAAAATCCTATTCTTCCTTAAGCCTCATGGTAAAGATGAGCAACAAAAGATCGGAGCTGTATGGGGTCTCCCAAGAGTCATCTATCACGACATGTAGTGGCCAACATACAGAGCAGTCTGCAGGAAGTAAGAGAGACTGGGATGATTGCAAACACATGTCTTAGCTTATCTCTTAGGTCTTAAAGACAGTAATGTGGAAACAGCAATGTCGTGTAACAGTATACAGTACATAGGGCAATGAGCATTCAGGACCGCTCGAGCTCAAGCCCTAAAAACATCTACATAGCTCTCTATCTGACTGATTGGTTTGAAAAATATGTTATGAATTCTCCTGATGTATGTACAGTATTTAAAGGGGACCTGCCTATGCTCATTTGCAGGGTCTACTAGAACATGTTTACGTGCTTATAATGTTCAAAAAACACTATTTTTCTTTGTGCTTCTATGCTGGAACACCTGTATTCACCCTCTGTCTGTGACACTTCGGTTTTAGTCCTTGTCTCTTTCTGGGTTGTCTGTATCTCAGCATCTCTGCACCATCATTGCAGCTGTGGAATGACTTTAACAGGGAATAGCAGCACGTTTTTGGCGTAAAAAAAAAATCCCCAATAAAAGCTTTAAAACCCAAATCTTCACAACAGGACATGTTCCTGCAGGAATATGATCCAAAATCAGGGAGAAATTAGCACCATTGGATACCAAGATTACATGTTTACCTGCCGTTTGCATGTAGCTACATGTAGCTTGCAGTAGCGTGCCTAGAGAAGATGACCATATCCTCCTGAGATCCTGTGCTCATCACATTTTGGGTTTACTTGACCTATACTTTATTCTACTTAACCTAGAACTGTTGTCCTTGATCGTGGACACTTTTTTGTGCCATCTAGTAGTAGTAAGACCAGTCAGTCTGCAGCCAATCTCGACACAAAAGTGAAGAAGGTCCAAAACCTGATCACATTTTTCGGTTGAAACTTGTTTATTTATGATTAATAATGTCTGTAGTTTGATATGGCAACAAATTTGACCAATTTGAGCAATAGTAACAGGCTAACACGGTTAAATAGGAGTACTTGTTTGAGGACTTTGGCACTTAATTATCACTGACTGTGTTTATTTTTCCATACTTATCAGCTCCTACTGATCCCAAATAGCTAGGAGAAATTTAAAAAAGCATACCAAACAAATGTTCATATCTCAGGAGGATATAAAGAAACCTGTCATGAGCTGATGTCAGCTTGTCTCAAAAGAAGGGGGGGGGGGGGGGGCAGTTAAGATGGTTAACCACATGCACCATCAAAGAGCTTGTCAGCCTGTTGGTGTGCATTATGTATATAAATATAGCTGTGGTTTCAACTTCTCAAACATTTTGACCTGACGAAGATCCAAGTATGGTTGGAACAATGTCTTTATTAGACTTTTTTGGCATGAAATAAGTGTGCAGGAGGTGTTACTTTTTTCTTCCTGTATTTACAACATCACTCACAGGTTTACGGAGGTGACTAAAAAAAGCAAAATCAAAGCTTTGTCAGTTACCATAGGTAGATAATCCAAATTTGGACAAAGGGGAGGTGGGACGAGAGGGCAGGGACATCACCGGCTATGACCAGCTTAGAAACCTGTTCCTCAAACAACTCCAAACATTCATCACTTCAAGCGACTATATGTGTTAGAAATGCCATCAAGACACAAGTTAGATTAAGCGACAACAAATGTACTGACTTTTTCTTGGCTTTCTTTGCTTCTCTTTTACATTTTCTTTCCATTATGTTTATTATATTAGACAAGAGCAATGATTCCAGGCTAATCATAATGAAAAGTCAACAAAATAAGTCATTAGATATTCATCTTACGTAACAGTAGAGTCTCGTCTGATATCATGCATAAAAGGAGAACACAGTTCATTGAATAGAACATAAAATTTGCAAAGAATTTTGCATAAATTTGCAATCTCATGATACATATCTGTACAGAATATTCTTACTTTTGTGACCGACCCTGATTATTACAGTGCATCTGTTAACCATAATGACTGAGCAGTTAAAAAGCAATGGTCACAGCTGCTGACATGTTTGACTGTGAGGCCTGATGTCTGAGGCACACATACTCTATCTGATTGGAGACATTTTATTTAGTGGAGAAAAAGATGACCAACTTAGAAACTTGTGTTCTCTTGAGCGGATTTGTTTTTAGAGCACCACTGTGAGGAAGATTGGCATACAAAGGGTCTAGTGCCAGCTTGCCTGGATTTAGGGTAGAAAATAAACCTTTATGAAATTACAGTAAATATTTGCCAACCTGCTTGTAGCAATCAAGGCGGCTGGAATGTGACATGAGGGTTAGAAAATGAAAACCACCTTTTGGAGGCGAACTGCAAATGCCCACGAGATGAAAGCGCGCACACATACACACACACACACGCCTACAACAAAGACACACGTCTCCTGCACAAAATCAGCATATCCTCAGACGCATTGCTGTGGTTTTAAATTATGTTTTGAATATTCAAAATATAATGAAACACTTGGGAACAATAAACCTTTGCAATTCAAGGAGAAAAAGCACTCAGTTATATTAAGAGGAAAAAAAAATCTTCCACTGTCATATGGGAAATGAAAAACTATCCCCTGTCACAACGGGTTATATTATTTCACAGTCCTCTTAATATACCCAGTTGGTTTCTTTAACTATCATTTGGTGTGCATTACAGTGGCGATTATCACTTCTATCTCTGCGTCTTGACTGACACTCTGCTTAAACAGCAGGATATCAGTCTCCATCAGTCACAGTTGTCGACGGTGCTCTTTTATCTTCCCACACTGACACCAGTAATGATGTATACATAGAGCATCCTGCAGAAGACTTTCACTCCGTCAAGTCAAGTCTCAAAAAGATATGATTTTTCTACAGAGGAATCTCTTTGAAGTATTGTTCTGTACTTCCACCTACTGAACCAATGCCAGCCACAGGTAACATTAAAGGGAGGCAGAAATGCAAATTCAAGTAAAATAAGTGGAGAACTCCGTTAGGTTTATGGCTCACCATGAAAATTCTTCTTTTTTTTTATTTCTGGGGTGTTTTTCCTCATTTTTGCATGCCTTTGGTGCAGTGCATAGTCACTAGGTGGTGTTTCTTTGATCGTATCTTACCTCATTATAAACTCTTTGAAACACAGGCGCAGTTTATTGTGGTGACGGAAGAGCTTCGGGTCCGCTGGGATCTCATTCAGGAAGACCTGGGCTACCTCCAATGGGCCCTTCAACAGGGGGCGGACAGATGAGGAAGAGGGACAAAAACAAAGAGACAGAGTTAGAGAGACAAAGAAGGAGAAAGCAAAAACAAGAGCAAAGGAAGGAAAGAGAGGAAGCGTTTCAGAGTGTATGAACAAAGGAGGGATGAGAAAACCCCTCATTCCCCCCCCCTCAGATGGGGGGGGGGGATGACTTCCTAACTGAATGCCTAATGCATGCCCAAGATGCTGAACTACAACATGAGGAAGATATCAGATCAGAGAAGGAACCATGATTAGCCTCCTGCATGGCTAATGTCACCGCTAACCCTGCATACACCCACCATTTGGCTCCCATTTGCCCAGTATGAGATCTTGTTATCCTAACTTATATTCATCATAAAACCACAGCACGCTCGCACAGTGCCTGCATCACGACAGCCACAGTTAAACAGCTCTGATTAGCATCATAAACGCATTGGGCCTGGGCCTCAGTCGTTGGTCTGAGCAGCGGACCCACACACACAGAAACCCAGCCTCCCGTACTGATTACAGTCAAGAGTTATATGTTTACGGAGCTGCTGAGCATTAGCGTTATGTATACAACCATCAGGTCGGAGCGAGGGACCTGTCAGATTAGACGCTGGAAGATAAAGCATGGGGGGGAGGGAGCGGAGACGCCGTAGCTAGCTTCATCATTACTCCAACATTCACCAGGCTGGCAGGACCTGGAAGCTATCAGATCAAAGAGACCTCCGGTTCAGCATGCCGTGCAGCAGGGACTTGAAAGGAAAGAGGGGCCATGAATTGACGTTTTAACTAAATCAGGGGAAAAGCAAAGGAAGGATTAGGGTTGTGGATGGGGTGGAGGCTTTGATGTGTGATCACTGTCATGGTTCCCACCTGCACTCTGCGACTACAATGGAAACTATAAATGTGATAAGATAAATAGGGGGGGTAAATTATTCCAGTTTATTTTCCCCCCGCACATTAAGAAGGGAACACTCAGGGGACAAAAGGGCTATGTATGATACAAAGAGCAATCATTTTGGGCAGCCATCATTTGGTTAAGCATGAGGTATGTGATCGTTTCAGCTATAATAGGAGCAGACAGACGGCAGTGTGCAGCAGAAGCGGGGCCTTCAATTACAACAAAAATGCTCGTACCTGGTTAACAGTGGCTCCCACAGAGCCTTGTAGCAGCATCTGTAACATCTTAGCATCAGGCTGCTCTCTATGTGTGGCGACTGCTAGCTCTCTGGTCTTCTTCTGCATGTCCTCTATGGCCACTTCAATAGGAGTCAGGTCAAACTGGAAAGAGAAGCAGTATTTTACAAATGTACGTTGCAATCAACAAAATATGGAGACGCTCCACACCAGCAATTTGGCACGTACCTCCTCTTTCTGAATGACGTTGATGCGAGTCTTGACGTAGGGGAAGGCGTGCATGGTGGTGAGGATCGTCTTCCTCTTGTACTGCTCGTTGAGTTCCCCTCGTGGCCGCCCGCTCTTGGTGAAAGGCGTGGTGTACATGAAGCGCCGCAGGTTGAAATTCTTCTCGAAGTTCGTCAGCCGGTCTTTCATCTCGTAGTCATCAAAGAAGGGCTCCACATAAGTGATCTGGATATAGGCCTACAGAGGAGGAGTGGGGGTTTTTATTGTTTGCTGACAGTTTTTCAATTCATGCAAAATTTATGAGAATGCAGCTTGTACAAAGCCAGGTTTTTATTTGCTTTTATCAGGTTTTCTTTTAAAGAACACAGATAAAAGAGTAATACACATGTGCAAACAAGCAACAAAACACACACTTAAAAAAAAAGGTAGCGACCAGGTGCCAGACTGTAAGCAACACACATCCAACAAGAAGCTACGAAAATGCATATTAAACTTTTAAATGTTTTTCTCTCCACTGTGTACACAGTATATTGACCTTAGTTGATCTTTCTTAAGTCATTTTCTGATCAAAGCCTTTTTGCATGACACTGACTACACTCTCAAGTATTTATCTCACTTTGCAGAGTAAAGCTCTCCTAGATCAACAAGATTTAAACATTAAAATAGATCTGTCTCTGGGACACACTGGACAACTCCAGAAAATGCACAGCAGGCAGTCCGATAAGAGTAGTCAGTCTTTCAATCGAGCCACGTTCTTCCAGGCGAATTCTCTCCAGGAGGGAGAGTGTGTCATTAACCATTGATGTCTGCAGATCATTCCGCAGTACCTTTTCCAGTGTTATTGTGAAACTACCATGTGTTTCCCATCTTGTTTTAATATTCAGAAAACGGCCTATTTTAAATTTGGAAGCGCAAAATTACAGCCATTTTTTTAATGTATTACAGGTAATCTAAATGTACGTATTCCATACATTCTGTACAATGTCTAGATTAGGAAAATTAATCGCACTGTACCTTTAGTTACATAACATTTCTAGACATTTACAAGGCGGCTCAGGGGGTAGAGCTTTGTTTACTAATCATAAGATTATGGGTTCGATCCCCAGCTCCTCCAGTCTGCATGTCCAAGTATCCTTGAGCAAGATACTGAACCCGAAATTGCTCCCTATGGCTGTTCCATTGGTGTGTGGGTGCGTTAAAAATGGAGGTGGCAAGAATGTGTGTGTGAATGGGTGAATGTGACTCGTAGCATAAAAAGCACTTTACAGTAAGTGGTTGGATGGCTAGAAAGGCGCTATGCAAGTGCAGGTCCATTTTCTGCCTGTTAACACAAATACAATTACATTTATTAAATTGAAAAATATTAAATTATTATATAATATTATATTTCCATTGCTATTTTTAATATCATAATCTATACTTTTTCTATTTGGTGTTGTCTTGACTAAAATTTCAGGATTTTTTCAGGATGATTTTTTTTTTTTTTTTTTTGTTACACTTCTTTTTTATTGCATTTTCCTACTCACACAACAAAACAATTAACAAAAAATATAAATAGATAAAAATAACACCACTGTTGAGATTTACATACCTTATGCTCACAGTCACAATCTTATATCTTCATGTCTACCCACTTAGATTTCCGCTAGTGGTGTTGTTTCTTTGGGATCTGTATAGTGTCCATTTTCCCATTTTTTTCAGATTCGGCTTCTTGTATTCTTAAATTATGTCTTAATTTCTTTATTACAGACACTTTTTCCACTATATCGATTCACCGTCTTTGTGCATACCATTTTATAGTAATCACTGTCTTGCTAGCAGTCAGCAAAACCTTAACCAAGTACTGTATCCAGTTCATATTTTTACAACAGTACCGACGAACATGTGGCAGCAATCAGTTACGTGACATGATGGTCACCTACCTTGCTGGGGTTGAGCTGTTTCCTGTCCACTGGCGTAGAGTCCTTGATCATCACCAACGTGTCTTCTCCAAAACACTGACTGTAGAAGTTCTGGGGGGGGGACTGTGTAGTTAGTATACAGTATTTTTGATGATATAATCTATCATGATTTTTATTCAAATATCAAACAGATTGCATTGCCATTCAAGGCTATTCATTTAAGAACAAAATGTTTCAAGAGCACTTAAAAGCACGAAATAACTCGAATGCCATTTAGAGTCACTGACATATTTGATTGAAGAGCGAGGCTGACATCACATTGCTCGTCGCGACATTATTTCTCCTTTAAAGCATGTAAATGAATGCCGAGCTTTCCTAGCTCTCTAAAAATTCACTAAAAACAGATGGATGATTGTGAGTCTTGCCTTCAGTCATTCTGCTCACTCAGAGTCTCTCAGTCATTATCAGATTCCACCAGTCCAGCCAGGAACCATCTTCCCCTCTCACTCCACCTCAATCACACACTGATTCACAACATGCATATCAGTCCACACACACACATTTTCCTCTGTCGTACCTCCAGCCTGTGTGATATCTCAGGCAGATGTGTGATCCCTGGCTCCTTGTAAATGAATTCCCGCTCGTCCAGGTCACCGAACTTGGCTCCGTAAAAACCCACCCGGAAATAGGTTCCAAACATCCTCTTATGGCCCTGAAGGGAAACAAAGATTTTATATCACTCTCTAATCAGTATGATATTCCTTCTCATTATTTTAATAGCCTTTTATGAGGTCTTTATTGTGTAGAACACCTTGATGTGTTTAGTTTAAAATTTTGATATGCCTGCAAAACCATGTGAGAAAAATCTTTTCTTGTTGAGCAAAACAATGATATTAATTATCTTTTTCAAGGACCTTTGTCATTTAAAGACATTTTAAAAGAACATATTCAATGTCCTTAAGAAATACTGAACAAATAAATGGAGGTAACTAAATGATTAATTGCTTTTCCATTCTGCACAAGATCTTTCTACCTGATCCACTGCAGTATCTCACCATCTTTCCCATTTCGACTTTAACTTTAGTTGAATAAATGAAGCACTCCCTACAGTGTCATATAGTTATTACCCTCTGAATGATGTTATCAAAGGCTCTTTGAAGTTTGTCATGAGTGGATCCCAGTTTCCTGAAATCTCGATGAGCCTCTAGGATCGGTATGATGATCTTGTAGACTTCATTCACTGCTTCGTAGAGACCACCCTGATGAGAGAAGCACAGCGCCGGTTAGCGTGACAAGACACAGTAATAATAAATATATATGTAATAAATAATAATACAGCATGACCATCCTCTTTATTTATTGACCTATTATTATGAGCTTGACAATTACCGCATTAAAAGCACTTAGTCGTGGGTAAAGTAAAACCAAGGGGCAGCTTCTTTTGACGTCCTGATGACAGGGTTCACACTCTTCTAGTGATCATTTCTCTGGACGTTTCCATGAAATTTTTAGCAATGTTCTAGTTGGTATGCCTAACAGAATCCACACAGTGTACTTATAATTTCCTCCCTGTGGAACTCTGATTTAAAAGATGTGCAGTCTATGGCTATAAATTATCTATGAAATCATCTCCTACATGCTCAGAAATTATGACCGATAATGCAAACACACCTGCAGACGTACAGCACTCCACTTAATTAATACTAGTGCAGCGGCTGTTCAAAATGTGCCTGTTTGGAATAGGCTGACTGCTTGGCCTCTGGTTTTGCTGCTTAAAGCGTCAAACTTGACACTTTGCTTCACTTACATTATTCACAGTATCAGCCGCTTAAGTTTGCAGTCTGCATGTGCTACCAAGCGACATGACCCAGGGGTGTGCTCTCGGCATTTAAGATACACGTTTTTTCCCTGTTCCAAAGCCAAAATCAAACCCTGAAAAGTGCAGGGTTAGCTAGCTAGCTACTGAAGATATAGCCTACTGAATGTATACACATGCTGCTTTTGCTTTTTAATGATTATAACAGTGAAACAAAGACCAACCCTGCTGTACAGGAACCAGTGAAGGGAAGAAGGGAAACTTTGCTGATATTCAACCAGCTGTGTGGCATCACAGTGTGTGCAGATGAACGTTGTTTGACTTCCACCAGAGATCCCTGCCTGTCCAACGGCAGAGGTCCAGGTGCTGGCAGCTGCACGAGGCAAAGCCAAACACCGTTCATCTGCACACACTGCGATGCCACACAGCTGGTTCAATATCAGCAAAGTTTCCCTTTATATTCATTGTCTTGTGTGGCGATCAGCAGTGATGTGGTGGTTCACTTTTACACTGTGATCTGTAGCCTATAGTTCGGCTTTAGCTTCGAACTATCTTTGTCTTTTTAACCTGTTGTTGCTGCTGAGTCAGTTTGACATCCTGGATATATCCTTCAAACACAGACTGAAGACCCCTCTGTCTGCTTCTCTCTGGAATCACTATTTTATTTCTCCAAAAATATGATAATGACTTAACTTTAGTGTCCATTAACAGCACACTCAAAAATCTAAATTTGTGCACATACTGACTGTTCTCAGCATAACTAATATTTTCCCTTTCAAGTGAGAACCCGCTACATACTCAAATCTTGGCAGGAATCAGTTTGTAGTATGGATTTAGGACACAGCTACAGGCCTCTACGTTAATAACACTAAACATAAATATCATGGATATCAGTGCAGCTTCGTGTCTCACATTGCTGAAGAGCTCGGCAGCCTGCTCGAGTAATCCCACCAGGCCGCTTTCTGTGAAGTAGCGTCCTGAACACACCCCGTCCTCGTCTGGGGACAGGATGTCATCTGACACCGCCGACTCCTCCAGCACGTTGGGGGAGATGTTCTGAGGAGAAAATCAGTCAGCTAATCAATCAATTAGCCCTCTTAATCAAATAATCAATCACATGGCCGACTTTAAAAGGAGATGTCCTACAGTGGGGAAATGGAACTAATTTAATGACCATCAAATCAATGACCTGCTGACTGCTGCAGGTTAAAGTGTCCTGTACCAGAGGTCACATGTGTGACACAGCTCATCGATAACACCATCATCGCAGTTACTGCTAGAACTGTTTGTTTTCAGCTCAGCAGAACAGTCGGTTCACATTTTCCCACAGGAGCACATTCGCCTCTTTTCTCCCCTTCAACTTCAAAGGCGCTGTGTTAAGCAGTGCTACCAGGGGACCATATTTATATGTTGACGTTATGAGTGTACAGCTCCCCCCTCTGGACACATACAGCCGAATTTGGAAGAAGTCCTTGGGGAGGTGTGATGCAGTGTGTTGTGCAGAAGAGGGTTTGCCTCCGTTCAGCAAAACAACCAACAGTCACAACAAACAAAGGATGAATGCTTGTTTTGTGTGGCTGTAGCTGTTCCTTTTTTTCAGTCTAGACATGGTTTTATTATTAGTTCCTTGCTAATCTACTGTGTTTATCTGTATTTGTGATCTCTACCTGGAAGGTGACGCTGCCAACAGGCAGGTACTTGTGATCTTCCAGCATGCTGAGATACTCAGCCACCAGGGCAGCAGCGTGGACCAGACACATGGCCGACTCAGTGTAACACTTCCTGTTGTTGTGCTTCTCTGCCATGTTTTGCAGCCAGGTCAGACGGAGGTCGGGAGATGTCTGGTAGCCCTTTGCTATCCTGAGGAGGAGAGAAGAAGGATGGTATTGTTATGTTCTTCTTTCCTTTCCTATAATTAACCAGATAAAAATCTCATTAAGATTAATCTCTTTTTGAAGACAGACTTTGCCAAGAAGGCAGCATGGAACTAGATCATAAACACAACATACACAAGAGACTAAGGACACAGTCAGACTGACCGCTAACCATCTAAATAAATAAGAAACAAGTTTGTTAGTGGAGGTGCTGCAGTCATGATGCATTTGGTGACTCATATGTTGGTATGTTCTGGCATGAGGACGATTATTTTCGTTGTCGACTGATTAGTTATTTGGACTATAAAATGTCAGAAAATTGTAAAAAATGTCGATCAAATTTCCCAAAGCCTAAGATAGTGTCCTCAAATGTCTACATCCCAAAAATATTCAGCTTATTGTCAAAGGGGAGTAAAGAAACCAGAAAACATCCAATGTAAGAAGCTGGACTCAGAGAATTTTGACTTTTATTCTTTTAAAAAAAATGCTAAAAATGATTGTGAAATTAGTTGGAGATCAGTTTAATAGTAATTGACTTATTTAATAATCTATTAACCATTGCAGCTCTATGTGGCACAGGCCCAGAGAAAGGGACAAATAGTCCTGACTATGAGGAAAAATGTATGCATTTGTAATGTGAAAAAGCAGAGATAAATCTCCATCAGTAAATGTGTAAAACTTCCTGTTTCGACATCACGAGAGGTACGTCAGCAATATTCATAACTGCAAACTGAAGCAGGTGAGTAAAAAAAACTTTTAGCTACAGACTTGATTTAAACTTAAAATGAGTCAGAAGACTTTGAATTTTTCGGCATCCACTTCAATTTTTAATATCTATGGTACAATATCACAGATCAGAAGTGGAGTCAGTGATTCTGGGAAAAAATGCCTGTCTTTCTATACATCCGTGGCCTTTCCCCTGTCCTTTGCGTATCAAGTAGCATCTCCATGAACACCAGGACCCAAGGTTTCCCAGCAGAACATTGCAGTTTAACAATTTTATTCACTTCCCCTGTCAGTGCTTTTAATGCTGTATCTGATTGGTGTATAACGGCTGTGTATTACGCTCCACAGAATACGTCACATACACAACTATGTCACCCACAAGAGTTTATTCCTACAGTATAGCAATAAATATCTACATAAAGAGAGTGAACATCAAAAGCAAAATGTGTGCATGAGAGTGAATGTGGCAGCCATGAAAGTATTTGGGTCGATTAGTGTTTTTATGGGCAACAAAAAATATGGAAAATGTTTCCCTGTTCACTGAATGCATGAATAATCATTGGCCTAACAGCATGGGAATAAATCTAAAACCCTGAATGAATTTATTTATAAAGCAGGTGAGTCACTATACTGTACCTACAAATGAATTCACGCATCTGGAGACCAAATGCCTCGCACATCAATGACCTGTGTGTTCGGGGAGCTCAGAGGTAAACGCTGGGGTGAGTCTAGGTGAGTGTGTGAAGCTAACGGGTCGTTCCATGCGGCCGTCAAACACTCACCAGGTGACTGGGACCCAAACCCAAACAGAAAGGTGCATGATAAATGACACGTGTAGGTGACATTAGAACATGTTGAGGTAAAGCACCTAAATCAACACACAGCACATGTATGCTCTCTTTGTCCCCCTCCATCTCCTTACACACACACATACACACACACACACACACACACAGACTGTTTGCATTTGCATATACACAAAGCTAGATCAGAAGACTAAACTGCTACCACATGGTTACCATAGTGAGGGCACCAAATAGAGGCAAAACAGCACAGACCACAGAGAAATAGGAACCAGCAGCACAGAGAGAAGCCACAGGGTGATGAGAAAGAGGGAGAAGAGAGTGAGACCCTGAAGACACAGAGAGACAAAGAGGCAGCATTTCATGGGTGTTGATTGTGTTTTTCACCTGTACATGAGGTCCATGAGCATCTCAGGATCTTCCTGGAACTCTCTCATCTTCACCGTGTCTGACAAAATACTGTTAAGGTTTCTTAGAAGCTCATCCACCTGAAAACAGAGACAAACACATGAGGCAGGCATAAGGCTGTGATCCAATCAATATCAACACTCTGATACAGTAGCATTTTATACCTGCGAGGGCAGCTGAGTGTTCTGCATCTCATTATCCTCCTCTGCGTAGGCTAGGATGGTGCGGAGTGAGCGTCGTAAGTATTCCTCCTGGAAGTCTGAAGACTTGCCCACCAGCGAGGCCAGAGACATGGTGACCTGCATCTTCACTCTTGAGAAGTTCTGACAGAGACAGATGGGACCACAGTGAGTGTCAGTGTTGAACATTTGGCAGCGTTTGTCATGCAGTAAGACAAAGTGCACATAGAAATGGAGCATGGCAAGGCTTTCATGTGACTATGGATTTCCACAGACTCAATAATCTAAATCTTTTTTCCTTTTGCTGCCTTCTCTGCAAGCTATAGAAAAAAAATGTATTCATGGCTAGACAAGGCGCACTAACACATAACAGATAAATGCAGCTAGCAAGAATGTGAACATTCCCTCTTCTGGCAGACTACATTTTGCCTCTAAATTACTTAGTTACCATAAAACTTCCAATAATGGTCAGGGCATGTATTTTTATCATAGGCAGTACATTATGTGTGTCTGTCAGTTCCAAAGTACTCAGTGTGCTTTAAATACCATCATAGTCTTTAAAAATGTCCCATAATATATAAAACTTTTTGCTCTTATGGCTCAATATAACAACATGACAGACAGCTATTACCACTGCTTTTCCTTCTTCTACTACTTCTACCACTACACCCATTCTCTCAGTTGTTGTCTTATCCTAATATTAAAACATATAAGGCAGAATTCATTATTGTAAATAATGACCTACTAGGTTACTAGAACATATTTGCAATCACCTTTGCCAAAAAGAGCATCACTAAATCTAAACTGAACGCTTGTATCCTATAAGGATGTATGCATAAAAGATAGACAAGCAAATCTACACACTTTAATGTATGAAACATTTCTTTTTGGTGATATAATTTAAAAGATATTATTCTATTTATATATTTATTTGGATTTTATTGATATCTACAGAATGAATATTTTGACTACTGTCTAGTAATTCAATTATTCCTTTTAAACCTGACCTTCAAATTCCCTACAGAGATAAAAAAAAAAAATCTAAATAAACCCATAAAATAGATACAAATTAAAAATGTACAGTACTTTGTTGTGTGTATGGAAATGCTGATGTGTGGAGGATATTCTAACATGCAATGACTGTATTCAAGATTTCTAAGCCTTTTCAAGTCATGCAATACAGTGTCTTTGGAAACACTTTGCTTGTGCTATGCTCATTTTGGTTATTTATCGGCATTTGACAGTGCACAGAATAAGAGAGCTGCAACATAAGGCTGCACCAAATTGTTTGAAACTTAATTCATAACGTTGGCATTGATTACATTCAATATAGGGAAGCTGCACAGCTTTTTGTTTTCTTTTTGGCACATCTGCTCACTCTGTTTAAACACATGATTTTCTGCACAGTTGCAGACAAAGATTAGGCTACACAAATTTTATAAGTATTATGCTATTTGTAAAATTTAATTTCAGTGGGGTCTGCATAGAATTGTTTCCATTTTGTGTGATGGAAACATTTCAATAACGCCAGAGCATTATGAAGTCCAGAACTCAAAATGTATTGAAAAAAGATAGATGTTATCATTTCCAAATACTACAGCATGTTTCTATCTACATAATATTCTGCTTGGATCCATATTTGTTGGCATTTAGCCTTTCAAAGACAAAATTTTCACTGTGGTCAAAAACAGTTTGCTCTCCCACTTGCTGCACACAAAGGGAGGCACGCACCTGTATTAATTGGGCGGTCTAGCAGCAGTCTAACGGCACCGAAAATTACATTTATATAACCACGAGAATAATATTATCAATTCAGCTCTAGCATCGTTATAGTAAATTTATTGTTACAAAAAAAAAAAGATCATATAATAAATCTGCATTTGCTTGACACTCTATCAGGATCAGGAAAGAATGGAAATAGAAAAATAACAAATAAATTGTCAGTTTGAAAGCATTTTAAGAGAGCTGATGATGATCCCAAAAAAGCACACTGACAGCTGGTACAAATCTAAGAGCACGATTATTGTTTGATCATTATTTTATGCCCTTATCAGATGCCTACTTGTATTTATGTTGACGAAACTGGTGAGTTATATTCATTATAGAGACCTGACTTGATAAAAATAGATTTGCTCGTTTAATGTAATAAATCATTTCATTCAAATTGAGGATTTTCTTTTTTTTCTTTTTTAGGGCAATGACATCACGTCATAAGATGACAGACATTTGAAGCTTCATCTGAAAACGTCTATAGAAGCTTCGAAGGCAAAGAAAATTCGGTACAGCCCCTCTGCAACAGACATGTTATTATACAACTGAAAAAGGATAATATGCAATACAAATGTCAGTAAGCTGTTTCTGTCCCTTGCCCCCTCCCTTTCCTCGTCTCTCCATCCTTCACACTACCTGTCCAAGATAACAGGCCTGACAAACACCCCTCCATCCTCTGCGGCGAGGACCGTGTGCATGTGTGAGAGGGAGCGCGCTCGTGTATGTGTGAAGTCCCATCTATCTCCAGCATGACCAGCTAAGCGGGAAATGATCTCCCATTAGCAGAGACATAATCACCCATGGATCATCTCTACGGCCCCATTCTGTTCAACTGAGCATGGAGCCAGAGCCTAACCACCCATCACTGCCCTCTAACTCAGTGTGTACGTGTGTGTGTGTGTGTGCTCAAAAATACCCTGAATGATAGCTTAAGTCAACACACAACCCTCTTTGTCTTTCTCTATCCTTTTTCTTTCTCATAAGCCCCTTTTCCTCTTTCCTTTTCCAACTTTTCCATAACTGGACAATGTTTAACCACAGATATCTGCTTTTAGTGATTTGTTCCATTACTGGAAAAAAAAAACAAAGCCTGTTTTTTTTCTTGTTTTTTATTACCACAATCTAAAATTAAAGTACAAGATGGACAGGGGGAAAAAGTGTGTGTGACACACACAGAGGAAGACGAGGGCAGATGAAGGGATAAAAACATAAACAAAGGAAGAGGTAGAGAGTAAGTCCTGTATGGATGAGTCATACGGCTGCTACACTAATTCAGATCACAGCTCCCTCTGTATACACCATATAAACAAACATACGCTAGGACACGCAAATGAGAAATACTCTTTAAACTGTAGATACTCTGTGTGTGTGCATGTGTGTGTGTAAGTGTGCTCCACAGGCTGGTGTCTGACTTTCATTAAAGTCTACAGACTGTAAACACAGGAAATATCAACTGCAACAGCAGTTATCGAACTAGCAGAGAAAATGAAAGAAGATACTCCATCCTAAACCCTCCTTCCTACAGATCTGTCTCTCTTCAATCTCATCCTTTTTTTATTTCCCTCCATCACTGCTTCACCTCTGGCAAAAACACTCTGCTATCTCCATCGTTATTTCCTCCTTCTCCCCCCTCCCTTTCACACTCTCTCCCTGCCCTTGAGGCGCATATACTTACACATATGTACCGAAACACGCACACATACACACGCTCAGAGGTCTGGCTGTCATTAGTTAAAGAGGGGTAGGAACATGGGGAGGCAGACAGTGACATATCTCTCTGCTCTCTACTCAGAGACACATCCTTCAGCAGAAACTTTCTGCGGCGTGCTCAAAATAGACACGGAAAAGACATTAAAGCCAAGCAGGAGAGGAAAAGTGGAGAAGATAGGCCGGGATGTGTGCGACTCCCCGCTTCTATGTGTGCCCATGAGAACATGTATCATAAGCAATTCTGAGCTCTCATGTGCACTTAAATTAAATTTGATCCGACATAAATGCAATTCCTTCCGCAAGCTTAGATGTTAGAGAAGGTTTTATCTGACATTTGCTTTGTGTGTGTGTGTTTCTATGTGTGTGTCCTTTACAACCCATTGGAACATATAAACAGGATCATGTTTTGTGTGTGTGTGTCCTTACACTGGCATTGCTGTAGCTGTATCTCATGATGAGGTAGAGGGTGGCACAGGCCTGGCTCCTGTTCTCATCGACAGGGCTGCTGCAGTACTGAAGCACCTTCTGGCACAGGTCCGCGCACTGCTCTGCCTCCTCCTCAAACAACAGGTCCCCAAACTGCACACACATACAAGCAGATGTAACCAGGTATGCACACACACACACACATACATACACAAACACACACACACACACACACACACACACACACACACACATATACACACATACCATAAATAATTCTGGCTTGTATCAGCAGTTTGCCACCCCCACAAGCAAATAAGAACATTTAATTTAGACACAGATAGTGTTTCGTGTAAACA
Organism: Epinephelus fuscoguttatus; assembly: GCF_011397635.1. Lineage (NCBI taxonomy): Eukaryota > Metazoa > Chordata > Actinopteri > Perciformes > Serranidae > Epinephelus > Epinephelus fuscoguttatus. The sequence continues at coordinate 28,183,461 of NC_064757.1, read as the reverse complement.
CACCAACCCACACACCTCCTCCTGAATTTTTGAAAAGTACAACCAAACACACACACACACACACACACACATCATGATGAAAGTACCTTGACAACAAGCGCTCTGAGTGTGCTGAAGTTGTGAGAGAGGAATGTGCTACTCTGGTTGCAGGTGAGAGAGTGAAGTAACACCTTCAACACCCCGCCAACCACGCTGTCCTTACACTCAGCCAGTGGCACCGCCTGGACAGGACACATGAAGAAGAAAATTAAAAACAGAAAAACACCACACCTATGGAAACACTGGGAAGAACAAGCCAAATTTACTACAGAAGATCAACATGCAGTCCACACAGATATGTTTCAAGCTGAGACTGAAAGAGTGTGTCACATGTGTGGAAGGCATATTGTGCCACCTTTGTGTTCTGCTTATTTAATACTGTGTTCATTCACAGCAATTAAAAACATTTACCTTTGCAGTCAGCTTGTTTTCTACTCTGTTATTCACTCACATTTGACTCAATTATTTCAACCCGTTCTCGAGAAAGCTGATCGAGGTTTAATCAAATATCTCATCAGGAACTTTGTCGGTATTTCAATTATTCATACAAATAACAGAGTTTTAATAGGGCGTGCTGATGAAAGATAATCTACTGTTGATTTTCAGGTTCCCACAGCCACAAAATACTGAAGGTATACTATGCAGGAATTGTCAAGTTCTCCTTGGCTTTTTGTCTCACTAGATTTGCGTTTTTGTGGCACTGTGTTTGCAAAAGCTTCGTCTTGGATGTGTGCTGCTGACACCTATGGGACCAGGTCGCTATGTTTGTCAAAAATCCTGACCTCACCTGCACTCTTTACCCAAGAACATCCCCACAGCAAAGTAAGAGTAAAATAAAACCATACAGGCAGAGGGCAGAGTCTCTGCAGATAAATACACCGCCTAACACTTCTAGTGGCTCATAAGTGATGACTAAGAGGGATTACTTTTCTGTCAGTCTATACAAAAATCCTGTTTAAGAAAACCTTATAATATGGTGCAATCTAAAGCAATACACAGTGGACTCAATTATATTTTTCATGGGTTCATTTTCTGTACATGCAGTGTTAAGATATCACATGTGGCAGGTTACTGCATTCTGACCTGTACAATGGTTTCCAGCAAGTCCAGCACTATGAGGTTCGACTCTGTGGCTAAGTTTCCACTGATCAGAGCCTCCTGGTCCAACTCTGCTTTAGTCCTAAAGGAAGGTGATGAGAGCAAGACAGATATTTAGAGAGGAAAGGATGGCAAGAAAAAAGGCAGGCAGAGAAACAGACATTGATAAAGCAAGAGGGGAAACAGAAAATTGGACAGCAGACATGCAAAGTCATAACTCACTTATCCTGCCTGTCGTTGGTCTGTCTCCACTGAGTGAGGTCTTTTCTCCAGCGTAGGTTCTCTCTCTGACCCAAGGTTCTGTCCATTCCTGTGAGGGGATTCAAAAGCAGCTAATCAATAACAGGTAGGGAGAAAACTATTATGCATGAGTACAGATTATAAACTAAAGTGTATGTATCATAGGAATCAATGCAGTCTAAAAGATCAGGTAACATTATGTGTTATGATAAAACATTTATTGCAGTGCAGAGTAGTAAACTAGATTTATGCATGTGGAAAACAATGCTGATATGAATTTGACATATAGAGCTGTATTTACTTGGTCTCCTTATGCACCAGAGAACATCTTCATATTTGAAATGCTGCTGAACAAACAGCAGATGTAAAATTCCTGAAAAACACGCTAACCTGGGCGTAGATTGTGTGACCTAAAATTGATTCTCACAGTGACTTACTGACAGCACATTATCAAAATACTGATAACATTCTGAACATTCATGTACACCTGAATGTTCACTCATTTTGGAGATAGTTCCACTTAAAACCTCTGAAATATAGCAGAAAACGCAGAGCTAAATTCGACAGAAAAGCAATTCCAAAAGGTATTCCTTAAAATGCGGGGAGATACATTACCTCCGACTCGTTTCATCATCTCCCCGCGGGCTCCCATTCCTCTCAGCAGCGCTTCCTCCAGCTGCAGCTTGGCCTGCTGAGATTTCTGTAAGGCCTGGGTGCTCACTTTGTCACTGCTCTGCTTCCCCTGCAAACACAAAGTGCATACAGTCTTAATATACTGTAGTAAATACATTCATTTATCTTTAAGTTCTGTATGGTAACTATACACGCCATCCCCGAAAGCTTCCATCTGTGTTTTTATAAATAGAGAACACATTTAAATGAATGCTGCAAAACAAAGTCGATAAATGAGCACACTGACCCCGTACTCAAAGCAGGACACGCAGATAGTAAGGAGCTCCAGCAGCTTGTTGAGCTGCGAGGGAGGCATATCTACAGTCCAGCGCTGAATCAGACTCCTATCAGCATTCTTCATCACCCACAGGAAGCACACCAACAGGTGGCGACTGGTGTCTGCTGCCAGGGTGGCTACAGATTTACCTTGCTGGAGGGAGGAGAGGAGAAAGATATGCATGATACAGTGTAAAGTAGCTCACAGAAGGAGAAAGAGAGCCTGCACTTACTCAGAAACACACACACACACAGAGGTCCATACACGCATCTGCTGTATGTGCATGCAGATCGAGAGCAAGTAAAGAAGTAAAAGTAATGCATATATGAAAGGATTGCAGTGTGTTCAGAGGTTAAAAAAACATTTCCTGTGTAGCAGATAGTCAGGGGATTGCTATGAAATACATCATCTACTGCTCTCCCCATTGAATCAGACAGTGTATATCACAAGTGCATCTAACAATCTCATCGTATATCACTCACAAGCTTCTCTAAACCACAAACATGGCCGGCCACTTCCTTCCACACTGGCTTTAGTGAGGTATGGTTCTCTTCCCCATCTTAATAGGTGTTAAATCCACTGCAGATTAATTTACCTTCATTCGTGTGATGATGAATCACTACTATAGAGGGCTACTGCTGCTTCACTGTGTGGCAGCTTTGATGAATGTAGCCATTAACCTCCTAGTGCTCTAGGTGTCCCACCTAGAACCTGGTTTCCAGGTCTCTGTTTCACGGCAGGACTGAGTGAAGCTCAGCAGAACCGACGTCAAATCTTCGTGGCGTATAATCAAAAACATCACTTGTTTATTTGAAAATGTGCTCCATGTGAAAACCCGTTTCTGCTGCTAACATTGTTTGAAGGGGAGCTGCTTGAAAATGTGGAACAAGCGCCATGTTTGGATTTGTGATGGATACCAGGCCGATGGCTCAGTTGTGTGAACATCAGTTTTTCCACAACAGTATTTCATGTAACAACATACAAGGGACTGATTCATCTCTCGGTGAGAAGCAGAGGACGGGAGAGAGAATGGCAGCGTTCAGTTTTAGTGCCTGTGTTGTTGCTGTAGCTACACTTGATGGATGTGTTTGTCAGGGAGGACGGCCCTGTTCACTTATGATGGCAATGCCTTCCCATAAACCATCTCCCGCAGTCGAGTGTGTGTGTGTGTTTGTGTGTGCGTGATTTTTCAGGATGGATGAAGTGTGTGTGTGGCTTTGACAGCTAATCAATCTACCTCAGTGCAGCTCACCTGTTAGGAGGCAGAATACTCACAGATACAATCACACACACACATGCACTTTTGAACTTTTAAAAATAATGAAAAGCACACTACAATCAGCCGACCACCTTAACATTAAGAAATTATTTCAGAATTTTTTACCACGGATGCCATGGAAACCAGAACATTTCGTCCCAGCGTGTTGAAGGGGTTCCCGGCAATCGCCATGGCAACAGACTGATTGATGGGTGGGACACTTTCAAGGTCATCGTCAAATCCGCCCGTCTTGTTTTTCCCGCCGCGCGTGTCAGAAACTATGGAGACAAAGCAGGGTCAAACATGTTGAACTGAAGAAGCATAGAAAATTTAATTATAGCCTTTAGCGTGCAAAACTTCAGACACTACTCAGTATCATCAGAGTTAACAAAGACTCCAATCATGCAATACATGCTTGACGAACACACCACACAATGAATAAAGTAATATAGTTAGTTGGGGCGTGAGTGGTTTAGTGGAGAGGGCAGGCGCCCCATGTACAAGGCTGTTGCCGCAGCGGCCCGGGTTCAACTCCAGCCTGTGGCCCTTTGCTGCATGTCATTTCCCCTCTCTCTCTGCCCCCTTCACACTTAACTGTCCTATCTATAAAGGCAAAAATGCCCCAAAACATATATTTAAAAAAAAAAAAAAAAAAAAGTAATATAGTGGATTAAAAACAACAAACAAAAATTTGATCAAAATATAGTCACATAACAGTGGGTATGATAAATTGATAAACTGAGCTCTACAGTAACCTAGCAAACACTGGTCTGCCAGCAACGACGTATCCCAGGCCAAAAATGGTCTTGGTGGGACACCTAACACTCCAATGTGATTATTAGATAAGTCCAACAATGATCCAATTATCATATTGTTGCTATGACAAAAGCAAATGCATAGCAACAGGTATAGCAGCATTTCAGTGGTGGTGGGAGGGGGCTTGATTACCATGCTTCTGATTATAATTTGTACAAAGTACAAAGTGCGACAAACTACAAAGGGAGGGAAGTAATTGTGAATTAATGTAAGTAGAAGATTTTCACTCAGGAGACTCGGGAGACTGCAGTTCATGTCCCATGTGAGTCAACACTGGCTTATTATTTGTTCGTTTTAACTTCATGTAACTTTGTTCGGACGCCGAGGTAACATCCTGCATGCCAGCATTACTTTCATTATAGAACTATTTCTGAACAATAACAGGACGTCTTGACTGGATGTTCAAATAATGGTCATTCAGCATCTCAGTATTTGCTCGGAAGTGTGAAGGATCATTGCGTCTGTTGTGCACAACTGTGTACAGAATATTGTGGTTGTGGTTATTCCCTCTGTCTCCTCTGATCGCAGCTGTCTCATGGCGCGCTCCTGTTCATTGTGCACTCTATATAACATGCCCAGATGCATGGGGCGCACAAAATAAGCCAGGTATGAGGAGGAAACGTCAGAGGGCTCGGTTTAGTGTTATTCTATCATGCCCAATCCTCAAAAAATATTGACTGACCCGATGAGTGTTTGCCCATGTGAGTCCACTTTTACTGTCTTGTTTGGGGCTCTGTGTGCCACGTCACCATTTCTCAATCTCATTCATTTGTTTGTGACATGATTTGTTGCTATTCCTGTTGCTAAGTGTAGAAAACATTAACAGTCACAGACATTGATCTCCTTTGTTCTTTGTTCAGTGAATTAATATTTATAAATGTTAATCGTAGCAGTTGTCGCCTATTAATGCATTTTTAGCACCTTGTTCCCAGCCTGTAAATACTGTATTGCGACCATTGTTTAATGTCAATGTTCATCTGTACCATAACGGCTACATTTATGGTGAACACCTTTTGCTTTCATCCTCTTTTTTTTCTGTTGTTTTCTATTTTGTCAGTTATCAATCATCAAGACCTGTTACATCTGGTACCTGTGGACACCGACAACATTCATGCCTGTGTTGTAACCCTTTGCCTACATTCATTTTCAATACAATTTCTGAACTGTAAAATCTGCCGTGTTTGTATGAGTGAAGCCAGTGAGTGGGATTCAAGCTACCCAGCCAATGGAAGTTGTTTTCAGTGGTCTTCTAGTCTCAAAATGCATTTTGTTGTGTGTTAATCTATTATAAATAACTGGCGTCTATATGTACTCTATATGTCCATGTGAGAACTGACAATATAACATGAAGTTCATGGATCAACAAGTATTTCAAGTGCATGTAATATTAATACCTATGCCATCAATGTCTGAGAGCTTTTGTGTATTTGTGTGTGTATATATATACCAGTGAAGTCCAGATAGTTGGTGGAGTCGATGATAATCCCCACCAGGGAGAGGTAGAGAGCAGCCACCTTGGCTCTGACCTCAGGTTTAATACAGCGATGGTCGAGATCGTGGGAGCACAGCAGGCTGTAGATGGCATTGATGGCCTTTCTCTGGACCTTTCCCCTGTGAACACAAGAAGACGTTTTGTATGCTTTATTGAATCCACCAGTGACTTTAAAAGTATATATCATTTAAAGGTTATATATATTCTTAGGCCTTGGGATGTTGTTTTATTTATTAGACTGTGTCCATGTCAAAGCAATTATTTATGTGTGAGCGGACATGCCGTGATTTTCTTTAATTCGTGCCTTGAAAGAAAATGAAAAGAACTTTGGATGGAACAGCTTTGTCATAACAAGATAATAGGGAGATAACTCGAAGGTGTCTGTGTTTCCATACCCCTCGGACTCCATGTCTAGGGCGGCACTGAGCTCCGTGAGCAGCAGACCGGTGAGGTAGTGCTGCTGCTTGAATTCCTGAGAAAGCTCAAACAGCCCCAAGATCCTCTGCTGCTCCTGGAAACTACACGAGCTGGAACTCTGAATGGAGACGTGAAATGAAGGAGTGACAGACACGATGAGAGGCATGGGGGAACAGACTTTTCCTTAATGCAAAGTAAAGCACTTTTTAAACTGCTCTTTTTAAACTGAATCCCATCTAATCTCATCTACTCGATGTAATGACTCCCCATAGCCCCCTTTTCAACTCTCCTTAGCACTACTTGTATTTGTATTTTCCTGGATGTTTTCTCTTAAATGGCAAATGTAAAAGCATGAAGGCCCAGACATTAACAGTGCTCACTTATTGCAGCTGTGATAATACTCCTCATCCAAACCAAGGGGCTATAGAGGGTGTCATATGCTGTACAGATTATGAAACCTTCTGTAACAAACCATGTTTTAGAGCTGTATAAATAAACTTAAATAAATAAAGATGACGCAAACACCTGAATTACAAATATACATAAGTGGAAACGTTGACAGATAAGTGTGCAGACCTGTGAGGAAATAGATGGACATGGTGAGGCAGGAGCGGACGCAGGGCTGCTGAAGTAGAGGCTCAGGTTGAGGTAGTGCTCGTGACTGCACAGGATCCGAAGGAAATCCAGGCGCATGCTGATCAGTGTGGGCATTGACACACACTTAGCTGACATCTAGGGAAGACAGAGAGCAAAAACATTAATATATTCATACATGTAAAAAACATAAACAGAGGGTCATTAAAATGTCTTGAAAACACTTTAAAAAAAAAGACTCATGGAAGCCTCTTCTTTCAGAATCTATGGACACCTTCCTCATTTGGTCTGAACTTTTGGACTTTCCAGTTTGATCTGAATCAAAATTACAGGAACTCTCCTGCAGACCACAGTCTGAAACACCGGCCTGACGAAAAGAGATGGTCTTGGTCTGGATCAAGCTGAACAAGCTAGTGTGAAAACTTTTTTTGGACGGTTTGAACTTTCAGATGAGTTACAGAAAGTTTTGGCAGGCTATCATCAGATAAGAATAGGGTAGCACCTCAGTGCGCAGTGTGTATGTGCGGTTTAGCGACAGGGAGAGTGACGGTGGCTGCGCTCAGGGCAGACAGGTGTCGGCAATCGGGGCAGAGCAGGATTCAGCAATATAGTTGTCAAGTGGTGGTAAATGTACAGTGTAGGTTTGTCCATGAACAACGCAACATAACATAATGAGCCACAGTATCACATGTGGAGAGGAGGAGACGACTTTATGAAGAGTCAGTTGGAAAAACACAAAAACTTAGACACTTTCCGAGAGGATGAGAGAGCCGATCTACAAACCAATCAATGTCAAGTACAGGGAGATGCAACATGCAGGTGATGATGACAAGACATAAGTATGACATATATAATTCAGTGTGCTTACATAAATGCAATGTGAAACCAAATGTAACCAAATAAGGCCCTAACATTAAGTAGTTCCCCACAGCAGAATTTACAGAACTCATATTTTTAAAGACACATTTTAAATAGTTCTGGTTTGTTATCGGTGTTATTCTACCTGGTTGCAGTAGTTTTTCACCAGCTGAAAGACAAATCCTCGGTCCATGAGAGACAGCAGATCGTAGAGGAAGAAGGCCAGGCTGATGTTGACTTTCTCTGCTTGCTCTACCTCCTAAAAACAACAACAATCAACACACAGGAATGAGTAAGCTGCACTGAGTGGATCTTGCCGAGCATCTAGCTGCAAAAGCTGAGCTTCTGATACCACAGAGACAAATATAATTAGCACTTCTAACTCCCTGTTGTTTGGAGGACACAGACAACATGTATACAGAGGCTGAAACAGCTTCTACCCGACGCAGGAGAACAGAAAGCACACAGATGCAGAGGGGAGTTTTGGAGTGGACTCAGTTACAATGACTGAAATGTTGATGAGCAAAATGTATCAACATCATCATCATATTCCTCACCTTTTGCTGTTTGACAAGGATGGTCCCGATCTCAGCTGTGACTACCGAGACAATGGTGGTGATGTCATCTTTGAATCGGTCGGAGAAGCGGTTTCTCCGAGGGACACTGTGCTTGTCGAGATGAGACACATGCTGAGCCATGCTTTTCACCTGTTTGAGCAATCACACACACACGCACACACAAATGTAAACCATCTGATAAAAAACAAAAAGGGAAAACAGTGGAAATGCACGTTAATTGAAAGCAAGAGTGATGAATATGCATGTAAGCCAATAATTTGTCGAGTAACCTGACAGAAGCGGATGTGATGAAAAAACGGTGACCTGATAATAAAAGAGGGACGTTTCATTATTTATCGTCACCTTCTATCTTCATTTTTCATCCAAATTAAAAAAGATGCCTTTTAATTAATTAGAGGAAGCATCCTCTAGTGAAGTTGTTGAAGGAAGAAACATAAATAAGTGAGATGAACCGAAGGGATGAGAGTGAATGTGAGTGATGATACACTTCCAAAACCCCAAACAGAGTGATAAATTGTCAGGCAGCTTGATTAATAGCAGACTACAGTGATTTCAAAATGCCCTTTTGTTCACCGCACAATAAAGCCATCATTTATCTTTTAAGGAGTGTGGCCACGAGGTCATGTATTGTTTGACGTGACTCATTTTTATTACTTAATTCATTTATCATTAACAGCCTCAGCGCTCCTCACTTTTTCTCTTAGAGCTGAGTGTCAATCAAAAAACAACCCTCTGTAAATAAATAAAAAAAAACACACTGACCAGCAGCTCAAAGAAGAACCAGGCGTATTTGTAAGCGTTCTCTCTGCAGACCCCGGTGCTGACAACCATCTGCAGGGCCAGCTCCTCATGAAACTGCTGCAAGAGAGAAAACACACAAACTGTGGTGAGAAACAGCCTCCCTTAATAGAATGGAGCATATTTTACAAGACAGAACATCTGCAAGTATTGTACTGAATATCAATATGAATTAATTTTGAAATATTGGCTGGGCTTTGAACAGAAAAAAAACATTGACCAAAACCCAAACAACCACAGCAGCGGTGTTCTCAGTATCACACTCCCACCCTGTGGTGAGCAGAAGGAACTGACGGTGAAAAGCTCTTCACTGAACACATGCATAATCCGAACAGTAAGAAGTAGATTTCAAGTGCCAAGGGGAGACTCGAGAAAATCTAATAAAAACTATCAATGAGGTTTGCTTGAACAGAACAGCATTACAGGGTCATTCATTCAATACCTCCACAAAATCTGTCTGTAAGGGCTTACATATTTGACCCACTTGGTCGATTTAATGGAATTTAATGAACAACGTTTTTTTTAAAAAACAAAGTAATGTTTTCCGTAACATGAATATAATTTATTGAAAAGGTTTTTTGGGGGTTTTTTTGGAAATACTGAATATAATATATTGTTTAATGAAATTATTTCTTGGTCAATTTTGTGTCTGCACATTGTAAATGAATGGTATGTATTACAGGCTCAATCCATCCTAAAATATGATGTATTACCAAGGCAGATTACCTACAACAACCACAAAATACTTCATTAGAGGACAGACTTGTGTCAGTTTTAATCATCAGGACATCTTAAACATCAATACTTGGGGTACCCTATAGCTCAGTGGGCAGAGCTGGCACCCCATGTACAAAGGCAATGTCCTTCCCACAGCAGCCAGGGGTTTGATTCCAGCCCATGGCCTTTTGCTGCATGTCATCCCCTCTCTCCCCCACTTTGATGCTAAATCTGTCCTGTCCAATAAAGGCATAAAAACAAAAACAAATCTAAATCTTTGCTATAACTTGGTTTTAAGTACAGTACAGAGGCTTGGTGCTTTATTAATAGTTCAATTAAATGATAAACCCACTAAAAGTGATGCTTCATGGCATTCTTTGCGTCTTTTTCCTCCATCTCCTCTCTTATTTTCTAATATTTGAATGCCTTACTGTGGATTTTTTTTTTTACATCAATATTTATTTGTATAGGGACAAGTATGTAGCATAAAATGATGCCACACATCACAGTATTAATAGCCTACGCCAACTTGTAATGTCAGTCCCTAGATGGGCCTTTAAACTACATAAAGCTCAACAACAAATACACAAGAGACAGTACAAAACACAAACCCAACAATAAACATGTACATTAAGACCACAAAACAAGGAAATACAGACAGAACAATACAAGACACCAACTACTATACAACAAAGCCCCATAAACAAGAAGCTCATGACTACATTCTTCAATGTCTTCTTCAAAAACTGTTAGTGTGAGTTTAAAATGATCCCACTCAGGATCCAGTTTGAGATCAACAGAAAAGGCTGTTTGTACAAATGATGATTTACATAAGGGCACCTTACAGTTCCCGCTGGATGCTCCACATTTACTGCGCCTGAAAGTCTGAGTGGAGCAACAAGGTCACTGAGCAACTGAGGAGCCTGCTTATGTGGCCATTTATAGATGAGTTTAAGATCAGCAATTTTAATAAAATGATCCAAACTTAACATATTTTATATCTTAAGTTCATGGCAATGATGTAATCTTATCAGTTTACCGTCCAAATTTTAATTGCTGGATTGTATATCATCGTAAGAGCTTTAATGTGCAAATTTAAATATGTCTCAGTTGAAATACATCAATTACTATTTAATTATTCCTAATTAATATGCAAATGTGTGCAAAAAGGTGCTTCAAACTTTAACCTGGAACCTGTGGTGTAATATCTCACACACCATGATGATGGTGGGGGGAAAAAAAGTTAAAGAAAGGAAGAAGATTTTTACCTTCCTGTTGGAGGGCCTGGTGCTTCCTGTGGCGTTCTGGTGGTTGTTCAAGTCCACGATGGTGGACATGCGGCTGCCTGGGTTGTTGTGGCCCTGGAGAAAGAAACACACAGGTTCCATCACATTGAACGTGATGGATGCATTCATTAGAGTGGGTGTCTGGTGGCCTATTAGAATACCTAATGTACTGTGGGGACGAATTGCAAATTACTGTTTTGTGTGTATGTGCAGGCATGCTGGGATATTTACATACTGCACTCTGTGTGTGTGTGTGTGTGTGTGTGTGTGTGTGTGTGTGTGTGTGTGTGTGTGTGGTTTGTCAAATATATAAACCATTATTATACACCGGCCTGGTGAAATTAGGGAAGTTTTTTTTAGAAGTTTATATCACATACTTCTTAAATTAATGCTGATTACCCTCTAAGAGTACATCAGTATTGTTTAGTAGTTTGTAGAAAAGCTAAAAAACAGAGCTTACTCTATGTGAAACCTCTCCTTTCAAACCTGTCTTTTCAATTCCCTTGAAATAAATAAAGGTTTTGTGAGGTCTTGCAAAGATATTTCGGGAGATTTGGTTTGGGAAAACCCTCTGTACCTTGGCAGTGAGGATGTTTTTAACCTCAGCATCCTCAGCAGAAGTATTTGGACCGTGGAAATCAGGGTTGCTGCTGCTGCGGACTCTGGACTGGAGGAGCATGGAGCCGACGGTGGCTGCCGTGGCCCGACCCATGGTGCTGTAACGGCTCTCTGCCAATGGTAAACCTCCTGAATCTGAACATGGGTTCATGGACACAACCAATTTTTAATTCTTAAAATAAGCACAGCAAAAATAATCAAAAGAAAAATGTAAACAGATTCATACTTATAGAATACTGTGTCAGTACCTGAATTCTGCATGTCTCGAGGAAGATCAGGCAGACGAAACACCCAGTAGAGGTAGGTCGCCAAGAGGCTGTTTCTACCCTGCTGGTCCCTGATCAGCTCCTGACTGTTATGAAGACTGTTGACGATAGACACCACTGATTCGAAGGCTATCTGGGCCAGATTGGCTGTAGGATACAGACATGAACATACACACAAAAATGTTAGACCTAAAATCATGCAAAAAAAAAAAGGAACAACATCCTAAATATCATCATGGCAATAAATGCTATCGTTCCTTGGTCTTATAAATTAAGTTTAATTACACTGTGCATTACAAACAAATAACAAAATGGCAAATAATAAGAAGAATGACAATAACTGTTAGTTGCAGCCCTGTAATCAATGCTTGTACCAATTAAAATCTCCATGCCTTGCCCAAAATATCAAATTGATTCTCAAGTACAGTACACGCTCAGAAGTATCAGGATTTTTGTCAGTATTACTCAGCTTTAAAAAATGTCCACAAAATGTCTAAGGTGCCATTTCTCTGCAGCAGCTGTGAGTGGAGCTAACTTCTCACCGGTCTGGCCGGCGATGACCATGGGCTGCATGATGAGGGTGAAGAGTTTATCCATCACCAGATGGAGGAAGAGGACCAGAGGCTCTAAGCTGGAGGAGGACAGGGAGATGATGCTGAGCTTCAGCTCGTGCTCCAGCTTGTTCTCTGGAATCTTCTCCTCCCTGACCCGCAGCGGGAATGTGGCTCCACCCTCCAGGGCGTGGCAGAGGGTGAAGAAGCGCTCCAGGTGGTTGTCCTGGTGCAGAAAAAGGACGATTTGTTACAGTGTGGTACTTGGAGAGGAAGCAGAGTGATGAGAAATGACAGAGAGACAAGTGTAACAAGACAGGGTGCATGTAATGCTCCAGGGTGGATGTCTGACTACATTAGAGTGGACATTTGCTGTATTATGTATGTGCACACTGATGTTTGGACTGCGTGTGTGCATGAGAAATAGCAAGGGGAAGCAAAAAGACAGCGTTGTTCTGTTTGCGTCTGTGTGTGCAACGACTCCTCACCTGTGTGTGTACAGATGACACGGCCTGAACCTCCAGATTGAAAAGTCCTTTGTGACTCTCCATCCACTTGACCGGAGGGTTCTGAGCAGGAAGTTTCTACACAACAAAGACACAGAAATTACAAGTGTGACTTCCATGTCTGTATTCAGTCTTTTAGTGGTCTAAGAACACTTTTGTGGTCCTTCAACGGAAGACACTACTGGTCAAAACATTGTTTTTTTGCACTGGTCAATTTTGAGATTCTGGGCTATTTTGCCCCCATGACATGTCTTCTTTCAGACAAGTGTAAAGAAAACATCCAAAGTACACATTTAGGTCTTTATTTTAGCTCAGATTTCTGTTCTGTGATTTTATGCAAAAGGTAATATAATAATAAGACAATGCTTCATTTGGATTTAGGAACATACGATTTCACAAAAGATGTAATACAAAATATTAATGGTCTTAATGTAAGTAATCTACCAGGGAAGTTTCACGGTGGAATTTATTAGTTAAAATTTTTACCCTCTTCACCTGCAGTGTCTTAATTTTAACTAAAAAAGTATGACATTTTACAATACATATCTTTAAAGACCATTTTCTCAAATGGAGATTTTTCTTCACATCAGAAACACTTACATACACCAGACTTTTATTACAACCTATAGTGTTTTACAGGGTTTTGTTAATATATGATTTATAGCCTGATTTTTATAACATTTTATTCCAAAAACATGGTGAAAATCTTTATTTCCCTACGGCATTTGACAGTATTTTCTGATTTATGGACTGATGAAAAGAGATATAAAAAAATTCCCTCCATAAAAAAACATTTGACTTTAATACGTCAACAAAATGAAACAAGACTTTTGAACCTGGCTTTATCCAATCTTCAGATTTCTGTTCTGGAAATGTATGTAAATAAGTGCACATTTAATAGGACAATACTCACTTGCCAATTTAAAAATAAAATTTTAGAGAACTTGTAATACAAAACATAATGTCCTAATGTAAATCAGTGGTTCCCAGCTGGTGGGTCGCAGTCCAAACGTGGGTCATGGGTCTTTTCTCAAGTACAGTGATTTTCCTACACAGAGCTTTTATTTTGAAGTAGGGCTGCCACGATTAGTCGACTAATCGATGACTAATCAACAATTAAAATAATCAGTGACTATTTTAGCAGTCGACTAATCGGTTTGAGTCATTTTTCATAGACAAGTACTATAAAAGTACCCCAAAATACTCTTACTGCAGCTTCTTACGTTCAGATATTGGCAGCTTTACACACTCTCCCGTGACAGTGAACTAAAACCCTTTGGCGTGAGTACGAAACAAGACATTAGATGATGTAATTTTGGGGTTTGGGCGAGACAGGCCGACATTTTTCAACATTTTAACACATTTTTCGATGAAATGATTAGTCAACTAATCGAAGAAATAATTGACAGATTAGTCGACAATGAAAATAATCGTTAGTGGCAGCCCTATTTTGAAGTGCCATTTCCTACTGTAGAGTAAGTGAGTAACGGATAACTACTTTAGAGAGACAGCAAAGGAGCTCAACGACATGGCCAAACGCAAGTATGACTCTGATTTTATTAAACTGTGTGGACCTTGAACTAATGAATACAGAAAAATCTGAACCATGTGGCTGGACCAGTTGGGACCCACTGATGTAAATAATCAACTTGGGTAGTTTCATATCTATTGCTTAAACGTTTTACCCTACTGACCTGTTGCCCTGTAGTGTCTCCCCTTAAATATAGTAGCACAATATGGACATGCAGAATTAATTTTTGTACATAACAGATGTGTATACCTCAGGTGTGTGCAGTGAATAGTTGGCAGGTAGTCGCTCCAAGACAATGGGCAGACAGAACTGGCCAGTCTGCAGTCGGTCATTATGCACCATAGGCAGCCACTAGAAGAAAAGTGAACAATAAGTAAGTAAGCCGCGTGTACTTTAACGTCAGAAAAGCTTCTATATGGTCAGCATCTTCTTTAATTTGTGGGCTCTCTTACAAAAAAAACTTATGTTACATTTAGAAATATGGTTGAGTAGTAAAGGACAAAATCTCACAGAGTATCCAATGAGCGTCTCACAGCTGCCGCTATGGTTCTGCTTCTGCTGGCAGCTGATGTGGTAGAAGGTGAACAGCAGGTGATGCCTCTCCGTCAGATGGGCTGGAAGAGCCAGCTTCACTTCCTCGTAGAAGTCTGGGGACCTGAAGTACGAGGAAACAGAGTGATGAAGGAAGTCACACAGAAGAAAAGAGGGATGTGTGAGGACAAGGATGTAGAGATGAGAAAACATGGGGAACACAAAAAGACAGAGTTAAACAGGCTGTTTATCTGACTAAAAGAAGCTATAACAAAGAGTATGATGTAACTCCATAATGTGTACTTGCTTGTTATGGTAGGTAACAGGCGTGTAGACTTCATGTAAAAACTCAGGGCCACTTGATTTCCCAAAAATGACCTGAGAATGGGCAGGTGGAAAAAACACAAATCAAATAGTAATCAATCAGTAACATATCAGAGTAGAATGGGGTTGACAGGGCTATTCCTCTGTACCAGTGACTCTGTTGTTACTGTAACAAGATCTTGGCTTTCAAAACGTGCCAACATATTACCTCCTTAAAGGATTGTCTGTCTTAAAACAATAGTCAGGTGTCCATGCGGACGTTGAAACAGGTTTTTCTTGCTATAATTATTCCTCATGGTCACACTGGCCACCTAAGGATTCCCTAACAATGCACTTTCAATGTAAAGAATGGATGAACAAAATCCCCAGTCCTCATTCTGTGCATAATCGTATTCAAAAGTGTATCCAAAGCTAATTTAAAGGGATAGTTTGGATGTTTTGAAGTGTGGTTTTATGAGGTACTTTTCTGTAGTCAGTGTATTAACTACAGTAGATGACTGTTGGCACATCCCCAGTTTGGAGTACTGCCACAAAAGCTAACATATTTTAGCTGCCCTAAACAAAGTCCCACCATAAAAAAATGAATAACAGTTTAAGTGTATGCTTAATTTAGAATATTTTCACTGCTTTACCTTGCCATCAGACAGCTATTTCTGAAGCTGATATATTGCTTTCTTTAAAGCCAGACTCCACTGAGACAAACAGTCATTTAACATTGCTTACAAGGGAGCTGCTGGTCTACCACTGACTCAATAAGTTAGTTTGTGTTATTGTGTGACTTTGGCATTTAAAGGATTACTTCAGATTAGGGTTGCAGTTATATACCGGTATTAAGGTGTACCGTGATGTAAAAGTTGATGGTTATCATACCTTGTACATTTTATTATCGACAATATTGAAAAAAAAAATAAAACAGGATGGAGAATCTCCCATTTATTTCAGTTATTTTCAAGGGGGAGACTTTTTAAACAAACTTCTATTAACAAAACGGTTTCAAGTTTCAATAATAGTGACAAAATATCTGTTCAGCCACAAATAACCCATCCATTTTGATTCCTTTAAGGGTCTTCTGACTGATAATAATATACATATAAATTCCGTATACCATGAAACCGCAATATCTTCTGAGACGGTTACTGTACTGTGAAAATCTCATAGCGTTGCAATCCTATCTCACAATAACACATACAAACTGATCGAGGCAGTGGTAGACCAGCAACTACCGTTTTCAGCAAGCAAAATGACAGTTTTTGTCAATCGCGTCGGTCGGTTTGACGAAAGCATAGATGGGGAACTGAAGCCGTTATCATCTGTGTCAAGGTAAAGCAGTCAAAATATTCTCAATGTAGCATACACTTAGGTCTGCTATTGATTTATTAGGTGGCTAAAATATGTTTTGCTGCTGCCCATGTCCACAGCAGTACACTACTTAGCTGCTGTGGCGCTAATCCTGCCTGCTTCTCCAACATGGGACCATGCCGACCGACATCTACTGCAGGTAAAACTACAGTTTGGTACCTCCTTCATTTCAAAAGGTCCAGATTTTCCCTTTAAGCCTTTACCTGTCCAAATAAGTCATATCAAGTGGATATCTTAAAGCATTTTTAACACAAAATTCGCTCTTTTTGTTAATGTAGTTCCACTGCAGCTCAACAGGCAAACACAAAGAGGCTATCTGTGAACATAGCCTTCATTTTCAGTTTATGTATTTATTGCAAATCCAGTGGAGTTTTTAGGATGACTTAATTTCACTATTGTAACGGGATAACAGATTTAAAACAACAGCACTCACAGGCAGGGAGCAGGCTGGGTCCTCTCCGCTCATAAACTGTATTTTGATGGTGATGTTTCTTGCTGATGTGAGCCTGTTGACAAAGTTTAGCCTCTGGGGGTAGACATAGAGCAGGTTCCTACATTGACATAGGGAGAGAAAGAGTGCCAGGGAGACTTCCTGTTTAAATAATACCTGAAAAAAATCATGCAAAACACTTCTCTTCTGTAGATATATAATGACGCAGTTCCAATATACATCACTAGATGGCACAATCTGTGCAGCAAAATTTAATCATGTCGTGGTAAGGTGACAGTCATGTCACAGAAAAGTCCAAACAACCAGTAATTTACTGTGACCTGTGGTTTTAATACAACGCTGTAATCTATAGTGAAACCTACAGGGAAATACCGCAGCTTCCACTGAACAAATGCTCAGGGAACGTCAGCATGTAATTACCATGCAGGGGACTTGTTCACACATGACGTTACTAATGTTTCGTTACAAGCAAAACCATTTTAGAGCCGGGTGTTGATATAAACCTCTGCTCACACAGGCTGCTACCTTATACGAGGCAGTCTCACAGGTAGGCTGGATGGAAAGGCCTAAAAATAGGCACAAAACTAAAAAGAGCAAAGCCGCAAAGCGATGTCAGCTCTTGAGCGATGAGTACAGCATGACTGTTCTTGTTGCCTCTGGCCCTTTCAGAGACATAAACTGTCTGTGAGAGGAAACGAACCTGTTTACACCTCAAGCTATGAATCATTTGTTTCTCACAACCTTGTTTGTATTACATTCTGTTGAGGGGAACGCTTTATGTAAGCAGGTATCCTTCACCCTGGCAATCTACCTGATAGACCAACAAAAATATATCAAACATAAAAACAACAGTTCAATTAGAGGTCTTCCTTCCAGAGTGTTGAGTGGCTTTGGATAAAGACATGTATTTACAAGTATAAAAGTGTAACACATTCAGTTATATATTACGCCCTCTAACCCACCTGTAAATGTTGTGAGGGACATAAACCTCACTGGATGGGAACTCAAGCACCTCTTTGATTGGCCGAATGTTCTTCTCAGCCATGGGTATCAGAGGGATGAGCTCAGTGGACAAACACGCAAGTGGCGTATCGTGGACTGGAGACATGTCCAGTTTTATGGAACCTGGAAGACACAAAATAGGTCAAATTTACAAATTAGGGACCTGCATATACAGCATAACGCACATATCATATGATATTACATCATGTCTTTTGAATTCTTTGCATAATCAATACACAAACAAGACACACACTGATAAAGACAAGTCAAACTTTAAAGGAACAGATCTATATTTTGGGAAAATATACATAGAAAAAGGCAGACATATTGATTTTTTGATTTGTTGGGGACCACCTTTGATAACAGCAAAACTATATTAAAACCAACAACAGGGAGAAACAGCTGGCCTGGCTCTGTCCAAAGATAGAAAATCCACTCCCCATTACCTCCACTTGATATCTCATTTGTTTGTGTGAAAACAAAACGTTATGTGCTGGACTAATTTTTGGTCAGGTGCAATGACTTTCTGGAGTCTCTGCTTGTTGCCTGACAACATCATGGTGACGACAAGAAGTTACTGCACCCAGATAAGAAACTGTCTGGCACACTGCCTACAGTAAAACCACAACATATTGTTTTTACAATACAATATTGCATTTTGGGGGTTTTTTTTGTACAGATTAAATAAGGTCTTTAGGTGTTTTCAGACCAGAGGAACTTTTTCATACTTCTAAACCCCCCTTTTTCATTGTGTCAGTACTGTAAGAACCAGGAACGAGAGCAGTTCTTAGTTTTGAGGGACTTTTTTAGCTCCTATAGTAGGTACTCTCCTCGCACAAGAGGAACCTTGAGTGATCTAAGTGTAAAGGGATTAGTCGAACACATGAGCCAGTGCAGCACAGGCACCTGCCATTTTTAAAAAGCAGTTAGCCGTCCAGGCTTTACTGAGCATGTATGTGACGAGGGAAATACAACATGATTTTGATTTATCAAAGCAAAATATAAGAATCTTTGATATACAGCTTACGTCACTTCAGTGTTCCTGCAGGTGGTGCGAATGCAGAGGAGCTCCCCAGTGGGCAGTTCCTGTCAGGGGAGTCTCCAAAATGGTTTGGTCTGAAAACACCTTCTGTCCAGTCTTGGTTCTAGCCTAAGCTAACTGGCTGCTGGCTGTATATTAATTGTACAATAAACCTAATTCCCGTAATGTATTCTCCCAATTGATAAAATAAAACACAATCTCAGAGTGAGTGTTAGGATGTGATGAGAGAGATGACCTGATATTGTCTTGATTCTCCTCTGTGGAGTGGAGGTTTTCTTGATGTCAGACAAGAACTTGAGCAGATCCTCATCACTTAAACGATCTCCCTCCTGAAACACACACAAAAACAAAACACACACACACACACACACACACACACACACAGAGTTAACAACTGAAGGAGTTTTTGCCCCAATTTTACCAAAAAGCCAGAGTGACAAGAAGAAATATAAAGCCTCTGGATATAACGGTTTTTTTTGTTGTTGTTGTTTTTTTTTTGTTTTTTTTTTACAGTGAACTAGACTCGAACCTGATGGAATGGCATGTTTGATAAAAGAATGAGACAAGGCCAGGCTGTAACCTTAAGCTCGTCTGTCTGTTTAGCTGTATCTCGTATCTCAAGGAAATAACAGTCTCTTTGTGTGTGTGTGGTGGTCCGACCTGTTTGAAAATGGTGCTGATAGTGATGGTGGCAGGTTTGAAGGCAGAAACATTGCAAAATTGATCATCAATGGTGTTGAAACGTTCAGAATTCCTCCTGGGAAGCTGTGCCCTCCGGTCAATGCTGCTGGATTTACCTGGAAAAACAAAGCGTAAAGATTATGGGTCAAATAATGTGCACAGAGCTATACACAATGTATGGAAATGCACACAAATGCAAGTCATCACAAGGTGTTACTGTAAAACAAAGACACACATAAGCACACACCTCCTTTTAGGCTGTCAGAGTCTGTGACGTCGCGGTCTATTGTCGCGGTGGAGATGACTTCCATGACGTTAACAGTTGCCCAGGCGAAGGGCATGCGATAGCGACCCAGCCTCTGGCAGAACATCTCTGCATGACCTCGCAGCTTCTCAAGCTTGTCCTTGTTCTGAAAGACCATCAGCAGAATTATTTTTAAACATGAATGCATGAAAAAAATGCCTTCAACTTTAAGAGTATAGCAAACAAAGAGTAAATATTTAAAGGGACAGTTCACCTCTAAATCTAAAATTCATATTTTTCCTCCCACCTGGAGTGCTTATATATTTGAGCACCACAAGCCGAGTGCCATCTGCTTCCATTATATTGGAGAGAAGGCAGACATATCTACAGCCAATATTTCAAACACTTGGCAACTCACACCAAAACAATCTAGACTGATGATGAGTCAAACTATGTGTTTAGATTTTGGTTGAACTATCCCTTTAACTAAGGATGGCAAAAGGCCAAATAATAATTGCTTTGTCACATCACCTTTGAAGAGTCACATTCCCGCAATGTCATGTAGGGGTCGGCACAGTCGCTGATTTCTCCCTGCTGGAGAACCTTCTCAATCTAAAAAACAAAATATCCATGGTTTATGTAAAAGGTGTGGTAACAGGCATATTTTCAGCACAAGCAAAAGATACAAAGACAGCACCGCACTGAATTATAGGGTATATAAAACCGATTTAGAAGTAGGACTAAGTTATTTAAAGCCAGGAGAAAATAGCCGAATCCTGTTACTTGTTACTTGAATCCATGTTTTAGCATTTTGTATAGTTGCTATGGATTTTATCATTACCTTGATGACCAGGTAGATATCTGGGGAAGGGTAGGTGATAGAGAAGATGGCAGATCTAGCCAGGGTCGACTGATCCACATGTGGAGTGTGAGGTTTCAAGAAGTTTTTGAACTGTTCTGGGTTCAGATCACAGTAGAAGTTCTCTGATATCTGGAGGGAGACAGAGATGAAAAGTTAAACTTTTGCCTCATACATGGTTACTTTGTTGACAGAATCTTGTATCTGGCATCAAATTCAGGGTGGAATAAAGCGCAAGACATCGACCTAAATGTTTTACAAATAAAGACTGAGGGCTGTTTAAATGTAAACCAAAGACTGATCCCGGAATATCACCCATTCAGTCCACCCACTGTTTCTCTACTCGCGTTCCTGATGACCTCAGGCCAGGAACACAGCCATATGTCCTGGTCTGGCCTGGCCTGGTGTGTGTGTCATGTGATCCTTTTCACTGAAAAGCCATTAACCACTCTGTTTCATTCTGCTCGCCCCATAGGACCTCCGTTACACTGACCACACCAAAGCACAATAACTGTGATCAGATTACAACCTCAGAAAAGTTTTCCAGATTGATCACTTTTGGTTTGTTTATCAGTTTGATTCTGTTAACAGTGCACCAACGAGCCAGAAGGCCAAACTCCTGCGTAGATCTTGTGATGGAAATGACCCTGTTCACCTTAACATGAGGCACACTCACCGCAAGAGTGAGAGTTCTGAACAGGCTGCAGAGGAGGAGGACACCTCTTACAGACAAATGACTTCTTGGAATCACAGGAATCGCTTCACAATAATCAAAGCCAGCTGACTTAAATAGCATATGATGTGCATCATATTCTTATGAAACAGAACAAACATGTCAACCAAAGTATTCACCGAGCTAGCATTCATACTGAACACTAATAACATTCACTTGTGAAAGTCAACCCCTCAAAACACTAAATCTGGATTCAATGGGACTCGAGGAATGTAATAGCCCTTTTTAATATTACATGTTTCTCAGACCACAGACGCTATGTGTAAAACTGACAGACACACATTGTTTAAGACCAAATGCGTAATGTTTTCTAATGCAGCACACTTGCTGCTACCCTAGCCACACTTGTACACTAATATGTTTCATTTCATAGCAGCGTTTTAAGACAAGAAAGCAACATCTCAGGATTAATCTGCATCCATAGTAACACTCTTGAAAATGCATATCAAATGACCATTTACATACACTGGAAATGCGCATACTGGTGTAAACAGGAGGCACACTGTCTACTCTGCAGTTATAAAACACACTACAGAGATGGCGAAAACATTTTCTTTGCTTGAACCGAAGACGAGGTGAAACTGTTACTGAAAGTAACACAAGTATGGCAATCAAGGCAGCGAAAAACAGAATGGGAGTCATTACAAAGCGAGTATGGCAACATATCAGAGCAGTGCCAGCAGTGAGCATTGTCAACTGCTGGAGAAAGCCATGGCAAAGAGAAAGGAGTGCTTACACAAGAAGGATAAAATCACAAAAGGTATATAGACCTAGCTACAATGTTTTGACTTGGCGAGCTGTGACTGACAAGACCCAATCGAGAAGCAAACATGGGTGTCGCATCATCGTTTCCAAAGTCTCCGTTTTGGACCATCCAGGCGATCATGCAGCCCTGAAGTTTTAAAACTAAAACGGGGTCAGCAGTGTTTTCAAAGGTTTTAGGAGTTCAACAACGTCGGAGCAATGTGAACATTAGGCGTACATGTAGCAAGGAAAAAAATACTAGTGTGGATGTAGCCCCAGTGTCGCCAATTTAGCTGTGTAGCAAGATGTGGCATGATTTAAGACCCCTTCAACAACTATAATCCTTCTATAAAAACAGCAAAGTGAAATTCTTGCAAAGTTTTGGTAGACATCTTCTAATTTCCCACAAACACTCTCTAATATGTTTCCAAAAGTCTCCATTTTAGAGCATTTAGACTAACACAAAGCCCTTAAGTTTTAAAACTAAAAGGGGGTCAGCAGCGCTTCAAAGATCTCCATTTTAGGGGTTCGAAAACGCCTGAGCAGTGTGGACATTAGATGTAAACGTAGCAATAGTTATGTGTTTTAAATCAGAGAAACGTATTAGTGTGGATGTAGCCCCAGTGTCGCCAACTTAGCAACTGTGTAGCAAGATGTGGCATGTTTTAAGACCCCTTCAACAACTATAATCCTTCGATAGAAAACAGCAAAGTGCAAAATCTTGCAAAGTTTTGGGTAGACATTTTCTACTTTGCCATCAACTCCAATACAGCTCCCTGAACAACAGACAGACTGAAGCACGTAGCTGAGTATCCACTGCATATATTACAAAACACTGTTGCAATCCCTCATTGTGTCCTCCCAACAGGCTGCAAAGTACAGCAAAACTATGCCTGCCTGGTCTTGTTGAAAAATAACAACAACAACACGATTAAATGCCTGCAGTAATCATGGAGAGAAACCGCCAATTCTTAACTCGTTTTGCTGTAACAACATATTTGTCAGCATGCATGACTACTCTAAAAAATTTGTATCCATGAATCTGATATCATAAGTAGGCCACTTGTTGGGTCCAATCCTTTTGGTCTGCACCTCAGCTGATGGACCAGAGGCATGATTAATAACCAGAGTATTATATGGAATTATATGAACATCTGCTGCAGATTCCACAGATGTGAAACAACAAAAATGATGTGAACGAAACAAAAACAAACAGACATGGCAACAGAACTCCCATGAGATACACCGACAGTAAAGGATGCAGGGAAACAGAGAAAATATGGCAAGCAGAAATGCTGCAGAAAATAAAATATAACACTCTTGAGGAGACAGAGAGGAATAAAGAAGTGTACTGAAGAGAGCTGGAAAAAAGGCATAAAGTAAAAAAGAAAGTAAAGAGGGAAGGGTTCAGGGATAAATGGGTCAGGAGCGAATGCTTCACAGTTCCACTTCAATTAAATCTAACCGACAAAACAAGCTTTGCAGTTTCTCCCTCACTCACACAGAGACACATTTCATAGCTCTTTAACCGTCTCTGCTCAGTGTAATAGGCAGGGTCTTGTATTAATCTCCACAAGGACACACTTGGGTTCGACACATAATAAAATTAGTCATCTTAAGCGAAATGTGCTGTGACAATGTGACACTCCAGCTCTGCTCTTATGGACAGACATCAGTAGGAAGCAGAAGTGAACTGTTGATTTACAGCACACTCTCTGACATGCAGGCCAAATATTTCATATAGTGCACAACCTATAAAGTTAAGACCAGTTTATACACAGTCCATTTCCATTTGCACTGTGTTAGCCAGAGGATCATCTTAGAGCCATCAGTCCTGCAGACAAGCTAGAGAGCAGCTGGGCAGCGCTGAGAGGAGGGCAAGGCCGAAGGCTAAAACCCCGTCTCATCTGAGAGATCCATGAGCACTTAAGTACAAACCAAATCCTTCCAGCCCCTTCACCCAAAAAAACTATCCAGCTGTGTAAATCCACAGAAAACATGCAAACAGCCATGGCTCTGAATGGTCAACTGGGAAAATGCGGCACAGTATTAGTGGTTATAGGAACGAAAACATGAGGACCCCAAGAGGCATAAACATGTGAGGATGATGAGATATAAAACATTGTAGATTACACTGATCCTTCACTGGCACGCTGACTACCAAAAGAAACTACAAGACCTCCCTGCAACAACAGGAGGCACATGAGACACAATGGACACAATGAAACAAGGGCAGGAAAAGTAAGAGAAACACAGTGAATAAGATGTGCGGTAAAATCAATTTTTGATGCTTATATGACTCCGATTTTTGGTGAGATATTCAGGGGTTTTTGACTAAATTCTTGTCTTTTGTAATGCCATCAAAGTTACTAACTTTAAGGTTGAGTGAGACTACTGCAGCCGGCAGCGGTGAAACAGGCTGCAATGTAACCACCCGAGGCCTTTGTACACCATCAATTTACATCCATTTAAAGTGAAGTGCTTGTTCTTGCAGCTGACAGGCTCAACGTGCTTTTGTAAGTGTCTGACAACATTACGCAAAGGATCCCTAAAGAGAGATACTCCTTTGTGTTGAGGAGTAAGATGCATTTTGTTGAACCAGAAACTGCCCCAAAATCGCTACCACCAAACCCCATTTAAATACAGATTAATTTCATCATTGTGAAACATGCTTGATTTAAAGTCGACAGAAACAAAATAAAACTCAAAAAACAATCTTGCTTTGTCTTTCTACTGTTCCAAAAATCACCAAGTCTGGTTTGCTTGAAATAAACCCTCAATTCACCGAGTTAGATGCAACAATATGCTGGATCTATACATGCTAAAATTAATGGTTTTTTTAAATGGAGTCTGGTGGGTTTGGTGATGGTGATTCCAGGGCTCTATCTGGTTAATCAATAAAGATCGTACTGTGCAACAAAAAGGTCTATCTCTGTCAGGATCCTTTCCATAATGTTGTCAGACACTTTGAATAACAATCTGAGTCTATCAGTGGCAAAAGCAAGCACTTTAAGTGGACATAAACTGACCGTGCAAACCTGCCCCAAGTGGTTACACTGCAGCATGTTTCAAAAACAATTCCCATTAGTCACTTAGACACGAAAACATGGGAAAATGTGGTCCAGGTTAAAAAACACCGGACTTACCATTTAACTTCCCGTTAACAAACATTCAGTCCGTGTTTGTGAGGGTTTACGTGTGACCAGTGTTCCTCCCTGTTATTGATGTTTTTTCCTTATTCGACATGTGTCATCATGATTCTTAAGATGCTTCCTCTTGCTGCAATACCACAAATAAACTCTTCACCCACAGTGACTGACACTTCTCATGGTATTCTTTGGTAAATGCACTGCAGCATTTCTGTAAGTCTTTTATCCAAAGCTCTCTACAATTTGCCTCTCACACACCCATTCACACACACACACACACACACACACACACACACTCAGACACAACACATACAAATTACAGCCTTTGCTTTGAGCCTCTATTATGAAAATGGTAGCTGTCTCTTATTAAATCAAACATGTATTTCTTATTGATATCGACAGCACGGATCAATTAGAAAATGTTTTGACAATAAAATTTGACCGAAAGCATTTTATGTTTCTCAGTTTCAAAAACATAACTCTAACAGGACATGTGGTCACAAGTAGGCCAAACACCAGCTGACAGACACTCTGACCGTCTCCACAACAAACACACATAATGAGCGTCACCAAACTAGCACTTACTGCAGGGCTATTGTATTGTAAGTGGTTTGTAATTTTGTTCTGCGCTTGTACTGCACGTGGAAAGGTAAACATGTCATACAAGTTTCCAGGAGAGAAGGTAAAACATGCTTTAAGAAAACGTTAGAAACAACATTAGAAATTGTAAAGACTACTGTGCTTTCTTACCTTTTTCTTTTCCTTCAGGTCATACAAGGCCATGGTGGCAAATAAGGGCTCGATATCAATCTCAAACCTATGAAGACAAGAAGGAAATTAGTGACTCAATAACAGCCTTAATACTTCACTTATTTAGCATTTAATCAGTTGTTTCCTTTTCTATTCCATTTCTGTGGATTGTTGTTGTGAAATGTACTACAGTAAGTGATAACATGCTTTAACTGAGGGTTAAGAGATGACTGTGAAGTTGCCAAACCACTGCAAGCGGAGAAATGAGTTCTTTCAAAACATTTGGCAGTTTTATGGGTTTTCAAGAAGGACAAGTGAGATCGAGATCGAAAGTCAGAGAAACTCTGTGCGTCTGTGCGAAAGAAAAGAACAGAGAAAGAGACACAGAGAAAAAAAATCCCACAGAGAGAGGGAGGGACAGTGATTTTCTGGAGAACAACAGGCACTGCACAGAGCACTCCTCTACTCCTCCACACTGCGCTGTCCGTCCGTCATGTCTACTGCGAGCCTTTTTGAAACAACTACTCAAGAGTTTTAAGTCTTGTATTTCACATGTGACAGACAAGAATGCACTGTGTGTTGCCAAGCAAAAGGTCATTTTCATCAACGAGGGGGTGTTGGAATAATTTCTCTTTAGCGCAGCTAACTGTTAGTCCCTTGTCCAACTTAAGGCAGCTGTTTAAATCCCCCCTCCTACGGTATTATGAAAATGTATGACATACTTGATGGCCTGGCATCTGATCATGATGCGGTCTCCAGTGTGTTCTTTCGGGCAGTCAGGAATGGGCCGGATCTCCACTGCATCTTCCTGGAACACAACAGCAGAGAAAGTTTTTAAACCATGCAAAGAGCAATGGAGGAGTTGTTACATTTGGAGGAGATGTAGTATCTGAATATTCGCATGAGTTTAAGATTTGGGAGGAGCTGAAATTAAAACTACAGAATGGAAAGTTAACAAGGCACAGAAGTAAATCAGTTACAGGCAGGCAGGGTGATGCTTTTTATATCAAGTTCCCCAAAGAAAGGCTTCAGAAACTAGTTTCAAATGTGTAACTTTTCCTCTTTATGGGAAAAAGAAAGAGGGAGAAACATGTCTATTTCAATTTACCACATCCTTAGGGGATGTCTTCAAATTGCTTCTTTTGTCTGACCCAGTCCCAA
The DNA here is from genome assembly GCF_011397635.1 of Epinephelus fuscoguttatus. NCBI lineage: Eukaryota > Metazoa > Chordata > Actinopteri > Perciformes > Serranidae > Epinephelus > Epinephelus fuscoguttatus. The sequence goes on along the minus strand of NC_064757.1, from coordinate 28,155,819 downwards.
ATCAAAAAGCATTCAGTGTACTATCACATAAAACAAAGAAAGTGAACCCTTTGAATGATTTAAATTGTGCTTGAAAATAATTTTAAAAGAGGTCAATTGAATATCAACAACTAATTTCCGATTAAAAAATTAGGAAAAAAAAGGTCATTTTAAAAAGATGGTTACAATGCTGATGTTATGTCTTGTATTTATGGTAATTAATATTCTCATATAATTAAATATTGATTGACTGCATATCAAGACAACCTCAGGCACCACCCTAATGGCAAGATGAATGAAAACAGTTGGGAAATAAAGCATGGTATGTGTTGTGTAATATGACTTCTGGTTTATTGATTAAGTCTGCATCTAGGTGTGTATGCACTCTAGAAAATAAGAAAACTGGATAGAAAGAGACAGAGTGACAGAGACCAATCCTAACCCACACTGTCCCCATATTTGCCAGATATTTAATACTCTGTTGTTCTAAAACTGGGTCCAGTGAGTGACCCTGACCCGGGGAACCCACTGGTTATCTGGCTGTAGCTGTACTGTGTTACTGTAATTTGAAGCGTCCTCTGGCACAAGAAAAAGTTCTACTGAATTTAACTGAATTGAAATGAATTGCAGTGAAGCATGTGATAATCAGCTCTCTCTATATCTCACCTCATCTGCTGGTGGGTACAGAGCAAACAGCTCAGGATGTCTGTTCCCCTGCCGTGCCTCCTGGTTGAAGCGGTCCAGCTCCTCGTGACTGCTGAAGGCCAGCAGTCCCTCCACTCTCTGGTCCGGAGTCAACCCCCGCAAGTCGAAGTCAGAGGAGGTCAGTGTGCGGCCAGAGTCATCACTCAGCCCCGCTAATGTTGGAGACTTGACCTGGGGCAAAGACAGAGACAGAGAGGGGTGAGGGGATGAAATGTGAGTGGGAAGGATGGAGCAATAAGACAAAAATACAGGGGTATTAAGGCAGAATTTCCAGAGGGATGTTATTAAGAGAGACATCAAAAAAATGGGTGCAGGATACGGAAAACTATATTAATGGATATCTGGTCAAAGCCTGTTCTTCCTCCATTTAGACAATATTATCTGAATGAGGTTTGATACAAGCACCATACTTCCACAGCATGTTATGAATGTTCACCAACATACACTAAAGTGCAGCCTCTATGCTCATGTTGTCAGCAGACTCAACAAACAGCTAACAGGCATTTAGGCAGTCTAGACAGCTTGTGTTTTGGCCTGGAGACAATGACAGTCTCCTGTGGGCTTTCTTCTGATCAAGGCTGTCTCAATGTAAAGAACACACAACGCAGGCTTGTGTTTATGTACACTGTATGCTACAGAGAGTGTACTTACAATAGTCTACATGTCAGATGTTCAGCAGGCACTGTTTTCTTTCCTTCCTTCTTATAAAAATGTAGTTTCTTTGCTGCATTGTCATATTTACAGACATTAAAATGTCACCAGATTGCAGAGGATAGGGCCCCTGAATAGTGTCATACAATAGGGAGGTATGAGTTACTCGTCACTAGTGATATCAATGCATTGTACATTAGCTGATCGAGTTGTGTAATCAGAGATCTCCCAGCAGGCTGACGGCTTGCCAGACAAAAATCATAGCAGCAAAGAGAGCCAAGCGGACAAGTGCTGCATATTTCTGACATCCAGTTACCTGCAAGCAACAAACTGGACAAAAATGAGCACCATTTGTTTTATATTTTGTAATGATTTTGTATCATATTCAACCATCCATTTATCCATTTTCATCTGCTTATCTAGGGCTTGCTTGCACGGGACAGCAGGCTGAGCAAGGTACTCCAGACGTCCCCCTCCCCAGCACAGTTTTCCAGCTCCTCCTGGGAGATCTCGAGGCGTTCCCAGGCCAGATAAGATAATCCCCCCAGTTTTTCTGGTCTACCCCGGGACCTCCTACCAGTTGGACATGCCCGGAAAATCTCTCATGGGAGGGGCCCGGCATCCTCGTCAGCTCCTTCTTCACCACAACAGTCCAGTGTAACGCCTGCCTCACTGCTAACGCTGCATCACATGTGCAATGTCAATTTTTTACAAAGTAGTTTGAACTACTCTTTCTAAGCAGCTTTATTTAACCAAACTAGATTTCTCTCTAGGGCAGCTTTGCTGCAGTTCACCCTTTCCAGCGTAAAGTAATTGATTGCTTGCGAAGTTATGCTTTCAAAGTAGCTTCCCCAGTACTGCAGCGTGATACGCAAAGATACTTCTCAGACTGGAGTCAGGTCTGACAGGAGAATCAAGCATCAGATATGCACAAAAGAGGTCTTCTGTTGTACAACGAGATGTCAAACAATATTCAAAATGTTACACGATATTCATGTTGCATTGTGGCTTCTGTTAGCTCCATCTTGTTTTTGCTGTTTCCGTTGGAATATACAGGATTCTTATATTTACTAAGTGTTTATGTGTTGTTTGATTTCACCAGCCTCTACCACCATATACAAATAAATCCAAAGTCTGACATTAACATAAACACATCTTGACTTCGAAATTCTCCTGGGAGAGGGAAGCAAAGGCAACAAAATACTTTCATGAGCATCTTTATAACAGTCAGGTACAGAAGTAGGTGTTTTTTGACATATCTGGGGCTAGGAAGAATTTAATTTCTGTTAAAACTGCTGTTAAACTGTATTAACAGTGACTGATTGGAGCGTCCTCTGTCCATCAGGGCTCTCAGGCTGGCACTGGCACCATATGGAATTACTCAGACTCAGCTACAGGGCAGGGCATAACCTCACTGCTGCCATGTTACATCCTTCTTGTCTCTTTTATTCCCATCATCCTTCACTTTCACATCCCAGCTCTCAAACCACAGGCAAGGACTGACCGAGCGTCCACCCTTGTGGAGCTTCACCCTATCAAAGCTCCACCGGAGCATCACACCATGATCCCAGGGCTATTGCTAAAACAGACCGGACCATAGAAGAGAACCTACTAAGCGCTGAGGGACAATAGCGCTGTTCTTCCCATCTCTGTCACTCTCTCTCTGGCATGTAGCTCGTGGGAAGCCCGCAGCGGTAATAAGGGCCTTTTGGTTTGGGTGATTAACCAGAATTGGCAAGGATGGGGTGACAGGAGGGGGCTGGTGAGACTGGCTGGTGATGAGGGATGGCTGGGTAACTAGCCAGAGAGGCTGGGAGTGGCGCTGACTGGGACTTGGATTGGCTGGGACTGTCTGATGCTGGGAGACGGGGATTTGGCCACTATGGGACAAAAGAGCTAGAGAGAGGGAAGTGAGAGAGGATGGGAACTTGGCCTGAAATGTCGGTCGACTACTGAAGCAGGGATCCGTAAAGAAAGTAAAGGACTGAGGCATGCAGTCATAAGCTATTGATAAAAATATGTGGAAAAAATATTTAACCACAACATCTCTGACTGTCCTGTTAAACACACAGAGGTGATGACAGTAAGTGTATAATACTCAGGTTTAGTTCTGCATGAGCCACATTGAGTAAACTTGAAAGAGCCACTGCCACAGTGGAAAGAGTGACAGGAATAACAAAACACTGTTGTGTACACTATTAAAGCGCTTCCCCACCCCAGTCTCTCACTCCTCCCTCACATTTCACATTAAGCCTTGATTAGTATGGACTGCCACACTGCTCTAAGTTAATGGTCTTCCTCTCACAAAAGACATTTTAAGTGCAACATATTGACATTCAAGGACAAAGTTGTAAAGTAGCTTTTTTTTAGTTCTGTTTCAGTTTGAGAAATGTACTTATTTGCTTTCTTGATGGTACTTAGGTTTAAAAATCTGTACCAGTCTCATGTCTGTGCAGAAATTATGGAGCAGGGGGACAATTAGCTTAGCCTAGCTTAGCATAAAAAAACTAAGAGGAAAGGGAAACAGCTGGCCTGGCTTTCACCTGCCAGCACCTCTAGAACTCAATAATGTTGTATCTTGTTTTAATCTTCTTGTGTTTTAATCTTTTTTATTTTATTTTATTTTACTGAATTTTATTTTATTTTATTTAAATGTATTTATTTTTATTTATTATTTATTTATTTATTTATTTTAATTAAATTAAATTCAATTTAATTTAATTCATTTTATGTCATTTTATTTTACTTAATTTAATTCAATCTTATTTTATTTCATTTTATTATAATTCAATTTAAGTCATTTTACGTCATTTTATTTTACTTAATTTAATTTAATTTAATTCAATCTTATTTTATTTCATTTTATTTTACTTAATTTAATTTAATTTAATTTAACCTTATTTTATTTTATTTTATTTTATTTTATTGTAGTTTAGTTTATTGGCTACTGGTGTGCACCATACACTGAATTTTGTTTGTTCAATCTGTACACAAAGAAAATGCAGAATTTTAACAGAATATTAATTTGTGATCCTTATACAGGATAGAGGCAGGCTGTCAGTCTATTAAAGGGGATCTCTTATGATGTTACATATTTTGTGTCTTATATATAGTATTATAATGGAGGATGTTTATATCAAACATGGCCAAAGTTTCAAATAACAAGATAAGCACATGTAAGTAATTCCTGCAATTAAAAACCTCCCTAACGCAGGTATAAGGAATTGTTAAAGACAGGACTGACTGAAAAAGGAAAGTGAGGAACTGTTCAGTGTAGCAACGCTGCATGCCACACTTCACAAGACCAGCTCTAAAGAAGTCTTTCTGAAGAAGCCTTAAACTTCTCCTTTACTGGGTAACAAACAAACAGATAGTGACTGACTGTGTTTGTGTTTCTTACTGTCTTCTGCTGGTTGTCTGGCTCGATGTCGGACTCAAAGGTCTGTTTCCGAAGGAGTTTGTGTAGACCTGCTCGCTCTGAGTACGCACTCCAGCCATCGCCCTGGCACCTTCACACAAACCCACACACACAGATGCACCAGGTCAAAGACCCAGACAGCTAAACACACATAAAAAACAACATGCATTGTCACTACTGATACACCTCTGCACCTCTAATCAAACTAGATAACAACAAAAACAGAAGCCTTACACAACACAGTCTCAGCGTCTGTTTGTATTGTATGTGACTGTGTGGGAGAGAGAGATAGAGTGTGCACTACAATGTATCAGACAGGAGATCCCAGTGTTTAATGTTTATCAGGCTCTCTCAGGCCTTTTGTTTCCCGTCTCACAGACACGCGCAGCGTCTCAGACAGTTGGCACCTGTTGCAGTCTGCTGAGACACTGGTGAGGGCATTATGTCTGTGACTGGGGCTCTCTGGTGCAGCTTGGAGTACATCTAGTTTTCCATTCCTGAACTGTTAACTCTAAAAATAGATTCAGTTTTGTCGTTTTAAGGTATCTGTCATGGTGTGTATGTGAAACCAAAGGGCATGTACATCAGTTATACCACTCTCAAACTATAACTGTTGTGTTTATGTAGATGGTTTACCTTCTAGAGACCACAAGCCACGGCTGGATGTAACTCTTTACGCAGTCTCTTACATGTGGATCCAGCTCCACTCTACAAAGAGAGGGATAAGGAGGATAAGAAGACAAGTATTTTCATGCAGACATGCATGCAAACATTCACAGACAACTGAAAACTTTACATTACTCCTCAATCTTAATCTGTACCTCAGGGTCAAGGTGCAGGACAAGTGAATGCTCTGAATATGCAGAATAATTTTACACTGACAACACTGAATGTCCTGTGAAAAAATGTCTTAAGCCAAAAAACTTAAAGCTAAATTCAAGCTAACATAATTTAGAAAAGTTCTACAAAAATTGTAGACAACATGAAGCACATAAAATTAGCAGAAAAACTCAATAATAATTAGACAAAAAAAATCAATAAAAACAAAGAAATTCATGAAAAACAACACAGAGAAAAAAGCATACAGATCAAGCAGTACTGCATCACCGTACTACGTACTGGCCATTTTTAGTTTTGTTAAAAGGAAGGTGAATATGACCAACTTGTCTATTCTTTTAACTCCATACACCTGATGTATGTCTAATAACTAAATAATTTAAGCACCTTATATGACCGTCTTTTATCTATATCTATCATACGTATGAAGATGCTTGCCAAAACTGACATTTTAAATTTGCTAGATAAACAACATAAAGATTAACTTTCCTACATGGACTTCAGAACCATGTTAGATTGCAAGCAAGATGTTTTTGTGTGCAACTTCACACAAAAATAAATCTACCAAAAACTTCCACAGCAAGGATTCAGTAGCTGAATGCATAAAGACTGTTTGAAGGTGCATCTTCTTCAATTATGTATCACTATTATTCATAGTGCTAACATTTTAGGGAAGTTTTTTTGTTTAGACAGCGTGTGTGGATTCCTCTGCGGCCAGTGTCAGACATCCTGTGACTCACCCATCGTCAGGGACAGAGTGTCTTATAGTGCGACACTCCTTCTCCACCTGCTCCACCTTCAGGTCATCGTCAGGGAAGTCTCCCAGTTCCTGCATTAAGGCCACATCTCCACTTCTTAACTGTGACATCAGGAATTCCTCCAGGTCTAAGGGCTCCACTGCTTCATACGACTGGGGCTGCAGAATGAAAGGATGGTGGAGGAGGGGAAGAATTAGGACACATAGCACCAAAAATCATACTATAAGGAACATACAGGAAGTAATATTTGCTAAAGTGCGATTTAAGGATCCTAACAGAGTGCAGTGGATGGCCAGATTACTTCTTAAGGTTAAATATGAGTAATTTGCCAGAAAAGCATGAATGTAACTAAAACACTGCCTCAGAAAAGGGAATATGGAAGATACAACAAACATGACTAATGAGTTGTACAGTCCACATAGTGCAGAGAGGCACAGAGGAAAAAGGAAAGATAGGAAGGGAGGAGGGACCAGGCATGTTGAATCATGACTATTTTACCTCATACCTGTAGAGGAACAAGAGATTGAAGCACATACACAAATAGAAACTGGAACAAACTGGCCTGTAGAAAACAGAAAGGACAGTTTTTTGTCTGTGTGTCTATTTTTAGACAAAAACTCTATCAGCCTCCACTCCAGAGCTACAGCAGATCAAAGGCAAAGCTGTAATCACTTTTATGTACAGTGCAAACGGGCTGAAATTTTCATTTGGGTCTTGGAATCGGTACATATTGTTCAAATCAGCGCACACAATGAGAAAAATATCCCACTGGCATTTAGAGGAGAAGATTAAACACACTTTTCATCATTAGAAAGAGCTCACAGGAAGAAAAAAAAATGCAACTGATGAGATAACACACGGCCCTTTGTGGAGCCAGGCGGGGATCACGAAAGGGACCTGGGAACCTGCATGGAGCAGGTGTTTCTGTGAAGAGTGGCAGCAAACTGGGCAGACCTCCAATCTGATTACAGTCAGCAAGCTGTGGCCGATGAAGGCAGAAGTTTAGAAATAAACTTATACCACAATATCATGGTGAAAGATTTCCTAAATAATAACAGGAAAGTGTCTTCTCAAAGTCTCTTAACATATACAAGGATCAGCCACAACAGTAAAACCACTGACAGGTGAAGTTAATTACATCGGTTACCTCATTAAAATGCAATGTTGCTGGGTAACCTTTGATCCTGGCAGTCAGGTGGATGTCACTCGACACACACTAAAACACCGCTAAGACCAAGTACCCCCCCCTTACAGCAACGGCACCTCCCAATGGCAGTGGCACTCCCAGTAGAACACTGCGCCATGCCACACGGTAAAAACTGGTCAGGAATGACCCAAGGAATGTGATGAAGAGTTCAGGGCATCGACCTGACCTCCACATTCCCCAGATCCTAATCTAATCGAGCATCCTTGGGACATGCCGGGACCCCAGAGTTCCTGTGTCTATGCCAAGTCGGATCCATGGTGGGGCCTGTGACTTCTGACTTCTGACTGAACCCTAGAAGTTTCCTGTGCTGTCTGGCACCAGGGCATTGGCGACACCATCCGTTAAGTCCTGTGGATTGCGAGCTGGGGTACCAGAACGTCCCACGGATGCACAGTTGGATTGGGATCTGGGGAATTTGGAGGCCAGTACAATGCCTTGAATTCTGTCGCATTCCTCAGGCCATTCCTGAGCTGTTTTTGCAGTGCGGCATAGCACATTAACCATCTGGGGGGGCGGGACACTGCCATTGGGAGGTGCTGTTGCAATGAGAGGATATTCTTGGTCTGCAACAGTGTTTGGATAAGTAGTGCATGTCAAATGGCTTCCACATGATCATCAGGACCCAAGGTTTCCCAGCAGAACACTGCGTTGTATCAAGATAATCAATGTAATTCCTCACCTGCCAGTGGTTTTAATGTTAGCAGTATATAAAAAGAATATTTAAAGGCAACCCGCCTAAATTAGGAATTCCAATATGTTATTTTCATTATCAGGGAATGTTCCATCAATATTTATGAAACTGACCTACTCTCTCTCAAAGCCAGAAACTACAGAAATGAGTCTCAAACTCTCAAACTGGAACTGCTCCATAGACAATGAATGGGAGTCTGTTTTCGTGGCCCCACACAAAGTTTGTTTTCTTTTTCATACCCAAATGAACTTCAGCGTTCTCAGTTCTGAAACAGAGAATGTATCCATATACTCAACACATTCGCCTGGCTGCTGAGTGTCATCTATTAAATCTTTCCCAAATCATTGTCTATGGAGCAGCATCAGACTTTATACTTGATGACATCACACATTTAAGTTTTAGCGCTCTAGTTTTTCTAGTTCTAGTGTTTTAGATGATAGAAATAACATGTATGAGTTTTAAAAATGGGCATACTTCCTCTTTCAGCTTTTAATCCTGCACACTGTGCCACACAGGATGCATTTGCCTGACAAATATATGTAGTGTGTGAAAGAGTGGATGCGAGAGAAAGTGTGCAAGAGACAGGAAGAGAAAAAACAAAAATACAGAGTGAAGCCAGCCACTGGCATACACACCAACAGATAATATGCACACACGCAGCAGAGGTAGAGATAGCTGCACCAATGAGGTGAGTCACTGCTGTACACAACTTTTAAACACGTAGTGAATTCCATTTGCCCTCAGACATGTTTTTACACATCAATCCACCCTAAGGGATAATTTTCTCTGCTGAGCACTCCAGAGCAAATTGTACCACACGACTTGGTATTAGCATGCAACACAAGAAGGAACAACTGCACAGACAGCCAGATGGAACAACTGTATCATCATTACGTTAAATGACAGGTCTAAAGAGGAGATGCAACCTGCAACTCCTCCTTTCAATAGAAAAGGCATGACCTTCAACAGTGTCTCTACAGCGGCAGCCTTCTCCATATGTGGATCTCTCTGGCTCTCTGCCTCAAAGTTCAAACAATCATTGTAGCATGCCGCCTCGTTTTCTTGTGTAGTATGGAGGCTGACAAACACAAATGAATGCAAATATATGCATGCCTCTGATCAGCGCCTGCTGCTCTGGGGAGTCATGAGAGGAGCTCGCAAGAAACTACCTTTCCTTGCCAAGTGTCCAGCCAGACTTTCATTCAGCTTATTCATTGGTGATTTTAAAAGTGATGCCATTGCAACTATTTATAAGTATGGAGATTACTTTTACTTGTGGGAAACACTGCAATCTACAAGTGACAAAATTCTGTGCAGACACATGCAACAATAAATAAATAAAACAAGCTTTTTTGGATAAAGTCAATATATGTTAAATCAGTCACTATTGGAACCTTATTTAAGTAACATGCATCCATTTAAAAAAAAACAATATACATCAGCCAACATCACTGTTCTCACTGAGCATTGCAAAGTAGAGCAGAGACGGGAAACAGACATGTAAAGAAGTCATGAGAACACTGCTCCTGCAACATACAGCCACATTTCACCTGAATTACATTATATTTAAGACAATCAACTTTGCCATTAATCTCATTCAAAAGTCTCACTAAAGGACAGCTGTGCTTATATGGAGATTGGAGACTTACCCTGCTGAAAACTGATAACTGCACCATGAAAAGGAAGCGTACAAAATGGCGCACTCCGGATATGGGAACCTACAGTGTGCACCTACTGACGCTGAATGGTTTTTGTTGAAACTAAGCCGCAACGCAGCACACAGATCCTCTTTAAATTGATCCTCATATTCCTCGAAGCTAAGAACTAGCTAGAGTAGATTAAACAGGAAACAATCAGCATCACTAAAAAGTGGAAGGGGTGGTTTTTAGCTAATCACAATAAATGTTTAAGTTAAGCCTTGACTGTTTGAACCCGTGATATGTTTTGACAGCAGTTTTGAGCATTCAGGCAAAGTGTCTTGCCGTTTAGTGTCAAAGAGAGGAAACCGCAAGGCATTAGAGGAAGTGACATCAAGCAAGGCGTCCCTCCATCAACTGGTGTTTCAACAGACAGGAACAGAAACTACAGGCACACACACACACACACACACACACACACACGTGCATTATGCTTATACACACACACACAGGCTGCAAAAACACATGTGGCTTTTCCCCTTAATCTCTCAATTTGTAGATTAAAACCTACAACAGTGATCAGTCAACATCCTTCATATTAAGGGAACTAAAAATAGCAGGAGAGTAATTGAGAGGGAGAATTATGATGATCAACAGAGTGATCCGCGTCGTAACTGCAGCAACAAACATCCCTCCCTCCTCACAACAAACATCCCTCCCTCATCCATGCACTAGACGCGACTGCTGAATAATGGGAAACTATCATCCCGGAGATTATAGCATTAAAACCTCTCTCCCGCATCCCAAATCCGGCCATATTAAAGATTTGCCTGTGTAAGCTGCAAGGTAAGCAGGCCCCATCCAGGGCCTATCGGTAGCCAAGACACTGACCCATTTCCCAAGCAGGTTAGAGATTAACCGTGTTGCATGCTACAAGCTGGGGTGGGATGGACGGTCCAAGTACTCCTCCTCAAACCCTGTCAGCTGATGAGCTCAAGGATCATCAGCGGGTAAGTATCAAAGGGCCTCAGCTCAGTTAGTCAAGCACACAGATATGTCAGGAGACTTAGTGCCTAAGAGCTTTAGAAAACTTTAAATGAGAGAGATGTAGGGCGGCAAAGGAGGAAGAAATGTGAGGGAAAGACAGAAATAGAAAAAAAGCAGGAAGACTGACAGAGGACTAGATGAATCTGGGAGGCAGAGACAGAGGTTCAGAGGGGTACCACAGAGAGACTAAGAGCGTAGCGGGAACAAATCCCTGCAAAGGATTACTGTGCATCATTCTGTCTGCTTGTTTGAGGCAGCAGGAATCACTCCAACTGTCTGCCAGGCTTCAGCTAAAGAGGCAAGAAAACAACCCATCATAATGGTGTTCAATTGTCTGCAGAAACTAAAGGGTACTTGGTTTTCTAAACCCTGTTAAATCAAAGACCAGGCAGTGTCATCCCTGTTTCAACAAAAGCACGTTAAGCCATGACTAAGTTCCCATCTCATCTATTGTAAGAGGAAGAAAGATTCTTCCTAAAAAAAATCTCAGCTCTTTTGCAGAAATGCAGAGGGCTGTTTTTGCAAAAGCAGTACTTACGCTGTGGCAGAAATTTCTACGATTCCAATTATAATTGCTGAGACTACACACCGCACTGAGTCAGACGTTCTCAGCACTAATGACAGTAAAGAGGATGTGAAGGAGATATGCTTATAGCCATTTGGTGGTATAGGCATAAACGCTAAAGCTGTATGCGAGCAGCATTAGGGCAAACCACTGCGCTGACCTTTTAGTCACACAGTTTCTCCTCAACAAGAATTACATCACTATTAATAAGTGAAGTAACATTATGCAAACAGCATTTATTCTTAGTCGGCGTACCTTCTTAAACCCACTTTACATGTTAGACGGCTGTATTTACACAAAAAAGAATTTGCCATCTGCAAAGTTGCTGCATTTTTTCTTTATTTAAAAATATAATGTGTAATTTTTCCACAGTTTATTGTCTATGTCATATTTTGTTGAGTTGTGTACATACATTATAGGGATGCAACGATCCGATATCTGGATCGAATATCGCCCCGATATCACCAAAATAGATGGATCGGGTATCAGAAAATGCCACCTATACCTGAGGCGATCCTTTCCCTTGAAATCTATTACGATGCAAGCTAAGTCATACGTCATGGAGTGAAGGAGAGAATCTGCTGTGTGGAGGTATTTCACACTATTTCAACTGTTGTTGCACAACTGTTTATTTTTGTTAAAAATAAATAGATCATCATTGCATTAATCTGTTTCATCTTGTTTTGTTTTATCTTAGGAAAAAACTGTGTTGTCATCAATGGCTGATGCCTCTAGTCTTTTCTGTTCTACATGTAAAGGTATATAGCTTTTTAGGTCGGGTCCATGTCATTGGTTCGACAGCCCATTGGTTCGACATCCCATTATTCCGAATGTCCGCGGTGCTGAACGGCTTGCAGCGGGCGTATGGTGCACCGCGACCGGCTTGAGGCAGAGCAGGCTCACGGCTTATGTGTTTGTCACTTTCTTTTTCATTTTAACCCACACCATGATCTTTTCCTAACCCTAACCAAGTGGTTTTTGTGCCTAAACCTAACCAGACCTTAACCACAGGGCACCATGATGATTTCGGAACGGACTTAGGAACAATGAGTTTAATATGGTCGGAACAATGGGATGTCGAACCAATGGGCAGTTCCCTTTAGGTCAACCATGGTATCGGATTGGTATCGGGTATCGGCTGATACTCAAAGCCAAAGCATCGGGATCGGTATTGAAACTGAAAAAGCTGGATCGGTGCATCTCTAGTACATTATAATGCCAATAATGCTCAAACCCAGAGAAACCTGTCATTTCCATCAAGGACAAGGTTCTCATCAATTGGTTGCCATTGCCTGTCAGTGGCGTCCTATCTCCATGCATCAGGGTTGTGGTTGTTTGCAGGAAGCTTTCATGAAATGGCTTTTTATCCAGTTTTATGCCACATTTTCATGATACACTTTTTTGATATTGGTTGTTTTTACTGTATGTTTTAGCAGATGAAGGATTTTAGTAGTCTAGCATCTGGATCTTAAGTTAAAAGAGAAAAATGCTGTGTAAACATTAGCAGCAGCTCAGCTCCAGCCCCTGCCGTGCCAAACTGCATCTGAGAAACACTTATTTCTAACACAAAACTACTTAATTCATTGTTTTTATCCATTTAAATCACCGGGTCTGTCTGTTTTGGAAAGACAGAGACCTTTATGGATAATTGTGATCCCAGGAAAAACCACCTGAATGTCTGGATCTTAGGTTACCAGGGGAAAAAGGTGAGTACGCATTAGCAGGAGCTGGGCTAGCAGCCTCACCAGGCATCAGAGAGACACTGATTTTTAACGTAAAACTGCTATATTCAGTGCTTCAATGAGTTTAAGTCACCTGGTCCTTTTGTTTCAGAGATAATGAGACTTCTGCGGATAATTTGGTTCCTGGTTAAAACCTCCTGAACTATGAACACAGAAGAATTCTGGACTGGGAGAAACTGACTGCACTGATCTTTTGTTATTGTTTTGACTGAAAGACCCCTGCTGGCAGAAGATTACATTGCACATTTGAAGGCAAAATAGGTGATTCTGGATAAAAAATATTTAATGTTGTTTCCCATTTCTAGGTTGTTAAATACAATAAGGCGCTTTGGGGTGGGGGTTGGTTCAAATACCAACCCCAAAGTGTCAGTATTGGACAGCCTGAAAATCAGACTCAACAATCAACTATCTTTACCCCAAATCACCGACTCCACCTTTAAGTTAAAGACAAAGTCTCACATTGCTTACTTTCCTTTCTGAAACCTGCCTGCAGCAAGCAGCACATGATAGCATGCAAATAATTAACAACCCTTTTTTTTCTATGTGGCAGAGAACATATCCTGGATGATGTGACAAATACCTGCTGGGTTCCAAAAGCCAAGGTATCTTTTAACAGAAGGGAACTCACCACAGTCAGGCACACTGCTGAAGCCGAAGCGTTTGAGTTGGTTCGGCTGTGTTGAAAGCCATAGTTCCCACTGAAGTGACGTCTGATCTCTGCTGAAGAGTGCCTGGAACAAAACACAGAAACACATACAGATTTAGGTAGGCTTTTAGTTCAGGAGGCAAAGAATAACACACCCGCATGTCATAATTGTGGGCTATTTAAAGATTAATATTGATGTAGAAACAGGAAAAAACACCCACAGCCTCGTGTAAAACCTTTTGTACAATCCCACCAACATTCACACAGCGTATCTTAATGAGAGATGCAACAGCAATTCCATCATTGTTCCTACTCGCATTAGTTTGAATTGGTCAGCCATGGTGATTCCATTCAAACTATTGTTTGCCCATCTCTGCTGGCTGTGTAAAGGCTTTGTCAGGCTGGCAGCCATACAGGCAGCGGAATAAATATAGTGTCCTGATTTAAGGGTCAGACCGAGCAGGAAATCAACATGACATAGGAATGGAGTAGTATTCAAATATATTAGTTGGGGATGGTGTGTATGTGTCTGTGTTTGTGTGAGTTTGCCTGTAGCCTTCTCCGAAAAGAAGGGACAACAGAGGATGACAAGAACAAAGCCAGTGTCCCAATTTGTTGCCCACATTTCATTTCTATGCGACGCTGCGCAAATGCACTATGTCTTTGTAATTAATCTACCATATCATTTAAGCCCTACCAAGCTTTACACAATGACTGCCTTATTCTCTGCGGTTCAATGACGACAGGCCAGTTTTGTGTGTGTGAGCATGTGCGTTTACTATGTGTGTATGAATGCTTTTGTTTGTGTTGTGTTAAAGTTGTTCATATTTGTATGTGTTTCTGCATTTGCAAGTGTCACAAGCAGTTTACTGCAACACTGCCGCACGGGGGGAGAGTTAGAGGGCAAAGACTTAAAGTAAATGGGTCACATTCCCAACTGCTTCCCCTGTGGTCAATCTCATGGGTTCATTAAGTCCCCTTGGCCATTGTTACGACAACCCTGTTACTAATTACCACCACAAACCAATAAACGCCAGCGCAATGGAGGAATGCCCACACGACAAAACCACTGAGGCTTCAGAGCCATGAAGCATGTTGAGTCTGTGAAACAGCTTTGTGCAAACTTCTGAAAACTGAATCAAACCAAGAATGAAAAGCTGCTTAAAATTTCCTGTCCACACATGCTCTTCTGATAGTTTACATTTCAATCTAAAGGGGCATGATGACGAATACAACACTCTCTATTTGATTCTGGCATTCATGCACATTCAGTCTCCCCTCCCCCCTGTCAATCACATAACATGCTGAGTCAATACAATAACTGAACGCCAGGGAAGGTTAAGGCATGGGTGGGAGAGCGGTATACAAATTTACACAAAGAGCAAAGTCCAGAAGTGCAGCAGCATTTCATTTACACACATAGCTGCCCCAATGTCATTTTAAAATCAACATTACATGGCTGCAAAGGGCAAGAAAAAAATCTGATGAAGCACATTACAACACACACACACACACACACAGGCCGATTTCCCCAGCAGCCACAAACAGAGGTATGCTTGGCCACACTATCAACTTTTACTCTTATCACTGGCAACAACAGTTCTGTTATGTAACTCCAACTTGTGCAAAAGTCACTTTAAGGCTGCATAGTTCTCATATTTAACCCTTACATAACTCAGAGAGTAGACTGCAGCCTGATAAAGGAGTCGTGCAGGTACACAGCAGACAACACAAACACCTAAAGGCTACTCAGTCAACACAACCCTCCACTGCTGGTCACTCAGCAGGTTGTACAGCAGTATGTTTGTGCACGTGGAAATTGGTTGTTGACAGATTTCATACACGCACCACACCTTGCACCTGCACATCAACAACCTGAAGTCTCGTCACACGCCCACTTTTTACATTACTCCTAGTAATGCAATGTGTCAACTCACATAAACCCCTTGGAGCTTAAAGAAGTTGCAGGTAAGAAACTAAAGCTCCAGAGAGTTTCAGGTCAACTCAACAAATGACACTCCTCAAAGCTCCACCTTATCTGTATCTGTAGGAGTTATTGACAAGCCAGCGTCATGACTTCTGCCTCAGACACCTCACGTTTGGTCAGATTGGTTTTAGCATGTTTGAAATACGACTGGCTACTGCTTAGATTTATGTGATTCTGATGTTATATACTGCTGCAAACAAGAACGCCTTTTCTTGCTCGGGGGCAGATTGTCTGGTGGGTGTATTGAGCTTGTACCCAAGGCAATTTAAACCCTGTAAAATCCGTCTCATAACTTGACTTCAAAAGGAACATGCCCTACCCTGTGTGCAGACTGAGCCCACAACCACTTCACCACTAAAATGTGCCCTCCCTCTATATCTTTGATTGCCACTGGAGAGACAAAGCTCAAAGCTCATGTTTACCAACCCATACTATAACAGAACGTACACGTAAAGTAATATTTGCATATGCATGCACATGCTGTCTGCTTACTTGCACACACTGAGACACATTTAGGGCCTGCCTATAAAAAGACCAGGCAAGTAAAACAGTAATCAGCTCTTGCCAAGCAGAGCCCAGCAGACATTATTTTACCACTAGTAGACAAACAGATTGTCAAGGCGCACAGCATCTGTCATTCTCGTCAACGGGCCCCTGTCTTGGCATCCTTTGTTACATAAAGCTGCTCTGGTCAGGAAGAGAAGAAAACAGAGCTTTGGATTTTGGTGATTTTGGTGACATGATAGAAAAAGCAGCTTCTGTCATAAGCCTGGTATAAAGCAACGTCCTCATGACTTTTTTTGTGAAATAAGACTGAAGTTATGAAAAAGCAACAGCATCTTTTCCTTATACAGATCTGACACTGTCTGTGAAAACAGCTGTTATTGAAGTTGACTGCTTCAGTCTTGAGAGCAGCTTCTGAGGTTTTTGTGCTTCATCGGGGCACAGGGCTCCAGATCTGACATCTCTGACAATGACCACAGTGGCATTCCCCAAGAGGCATATTCTTCAACACCACTCTCTCAGTGTGATGATATTGTCCTAAAATAAAATATGAGCAGACCCATAGCAGCAAATCACTATAGGCTGTAACCTCTCTCTCTATTGAGCAATGCATATGGGAATTCCCAACATCTTAAATGTACGATTTAAATAAAAGGCTACATTAAATACCCGAGGAAAGTACAGCACAGTGATCAGAAATTGAATTCCGTCTCACTGTGAGAACATACTGTACCAAACATACTGTTATGGTTGTTTTCCAAAAAGAAGCAGAGTCCTTTACTGGCAGTGCAGCCACTACTAGCCCTTTTCCCTCCACATGTCCTGGCTTGGCTTGGCTTGATTTGATCTGACTCAGTGCAGGGATTTGTGTCTCCATACAACAGGGCTACCTGCTTGAAGGTGTGTTTTACTGATGACGCACTTGTGTTTGTGAACCAATGGGAAGATTTTCTGTCTGCCCAGCTGGTGTTATCAACAACCTGATTGTACTGTTATTGAGTTTTTTTTAATTTCTCCCAGCACTGCATGAATGTACACCCGACGCCCATCGCCTCAAGCTTGCTGTCAATGTCTCAGGCACACCGGAATGATGCTCTACCTCTTTTTTGCTAAAGATCCAATCATTACTGAAGGGTATGTCATGCAAGAGTGCCAATAAAAAACAAAAAACAAATTGGATCTATCTTCTGACAGTTTCTTTATTTACGTTATTTGCATTATTTCTTGAATAATGATGATGACACCCTTCTGATGTCCCCACAACCCTCTTAGAGGCAGTCAATGTGCCTCGACCAGACTACTGAGATAATTTATCTCTGCACAACTAATGGTAACTGAAGCGCAAATCAACATGGCATGGTCTGACTCAGTGCAGCCAAAAGTGCGCCGAAAAATACCTCCATAATCACAACATCACCATGGTCATGTTGGAGGTCAATCTTTGTTACAACATACTTTCACGTAGTGTATCATTAATCATCCATAGTTTGGCAATAAGGTCAGAGTAGGTGTGACTACCAACCTGCTGCATGTATACACAGTTTTACAGTATCCAGGCTACCTCAGTGCATGTGCAACGTGTTGTCAGATTTCCAACGCAACCTGATACCTCTGAGTAACCTGATTTTGTGTGTATGTAAACATACAACTATACACTTGAAATCAAGCTAAAGCCCACTGAATCAATTGCAAAACGTCAACAAATGCGCCCCCTTTGGTATCAGACTTTTGAACTGCTATTAAGACAGCATTCTCCCAGCTGAACACAAAAGCCCGATTCCAATAATTACCAGCTTTCTCTGTCTTTTTTTTCCATGAGATAAAATTAGAAAAGGTAATCAACACTGATGAGGACGGCACTCTTTAAACAGCTGCTACGCGGGAGCCGAGCCAGAATTAAGACTGAACTGACAGCGAATTCCGGCTATAATTCAGGGCTGATGACACATTAGGCGCACTGTGAAAACACATCAAGACTCAGCACATTTTGGCACCAACATCCTGTTTGTTTGTTTGTGTAAGAGCCGGAAATACTCCATCATATATCACATTATGAACATTAAGTACAGCAATGACAGCATTACTATGTCATGTCATAGCACTGATGAGTATAATAATGAGTTATTAGTTTATTAGTAGTATTTATTACTAGTTTCTATATTTTGAGACAACAAGGCCATTTTGTAGGTAGAACTGTAGATTGATTAACCAGACTTTGATAGTTACTAGCTGTAAAACATACAGCAGGCCCATATATAAATGAATACATGAATGGTTTCCTTCATGGGTTGGTAGTGATGGTTATGAGAGAAAATCAATTGTCTCTTATTCAAAGACAATGAGAAAGGCCACAAGGCCAAAAAATGTTTCATCATTAATCAGAATGTAATAACATTTGATAAGGCAGCTTCGTGTGTGACCCCATTATTTCGAGAATTTATGAGCTGTCAAACAAACCTCTACTCTATCAGTAATGCTGTGAGACTTCAAGCTAGGGAGAGTGATTTAATGTGAATACTGGATATCAACACAGTTTGGCAAACTGTCTTTGAGACCTTCCCTAAAATATCTGGATAAAAAGTGGAGCTGTCGCCATTCATTGTACTGTTTGGTGTGGCCCCAGTAGACGAGTCTCTCAGTAGTTGGGAAATCAGCATGTTAGCCTTCTGTTCTCTTTTAGCCAGGAGACTGATATAAACGTGAAACTCTATTAGGAGCTGCGTCTTGTCAAAATAAATCAAACCCTATATGACTGGACCATGTGGGAAACTTAATTTGAAAGGACAGACACAGGAAGTGGTCAGGCTCAGCAGTCAGACAGGAGTCAGGTTAATTTCCAGGGCTGGTACCTGCGGTTATTCCACAGGCTAGTTAATAACATTTCGGGCAGGAAATCCAAAGTGTGGGATCATTTTGAGAAGGTGAAGGACGAACCCAAGGTGATATGTAAACTCATCTTCATTGGTCGACTACAAACATGACGTATCATCTGAAACATGGAAGTAGCTACATGCTCATTAGCCACTTAGCACAATCATTACTGCTTTGCAGACCGCGTCATTAACAGGCGGCTCGCTCAGTGTGTGACGTGCACTTGTAGATAAAATATAGGCCTATATTAATGAAGGTTCATTAGTACGGTTTTGTATTTCTCTGTAATGTAGCACAGTGTTAACAATGTTACTGATACTATTCTTTCTCACACCTTCAACTCAAACCATTGTGTTGCCCCACCCAAAATATATAATTTAATAATGAAATCGATATCGTTAACATGTGGGCGACTAGTCGACTAATGGCCCTAAATGACGACTATTGGTCGACTAGGAAAATTCTTATTCTGGGGCAGCCCTAGAAAATATTTGACAAGGATTTAGAAATGGATCCAATGTCTTTGATTCTGGGTCTCCCAGGTAGAAATACATCTGCTGCAGCTAGCAAAAATGTCAATATTCTTACTTTGCTGCAAGAAAAAATAAGGGCCCTTCTGTTATGGGTTTGTGTAAAGTTACATTTGAGCCGATTCCTTTGGAATATCTTACAGATGTTGTACATACCAAAGCAGGTCAGTTCCACAAAGTCTGGCTGCCTCATTTGAATTATCTTAGACCTGATTCTTCTGCCATTATTTTACAAGGAACCTCTGACCTGCAACAGACTATTTCCTGTAACCTCCAGCACATATTTGTCAGTCTGAGCCGTTGTTGTTTGTTTGACTGGTTTATATGTGACTGGTGTATATTGTTCTTGTGGAAATATAGAAAATTCAATTTAGTAGTTGACAACTACTCAGTTTATTGAATAGCTGTTGCAGCTCTTGGTTGGTACGGGGTGTGGAGTTGGTTAAGTTTTTCTTCCTTTTTCTCTGTTGGACCTGTTCAGACCTGTGATATAATGTGAAGAAACACAATAAATAAGACTTTGATCAAGAGCTGGGCGATTTCTGAAAGGTCTCAAGACTCCCTCCCATTACAACAAGTCTCATTGTACGTTCCAGAGTGAAAACCTTTCATCATCCCCTCTCTATAGAAAGAGGTCGGCCCCTCTTTTTGTCACGTCATGCTGTCTATGGCAGGCCTGCACTTGCTGTGTGTGCATATGGTGTGTTCCTGTCAGCATTTCAGGAATCATTGGAAAGCATTCCTCAAATTGAATCCTGCTCTAAAACTGCAGTTTCAATGCCTCTCGTGACTACGTTTCTGATTAATAGCCCTCTCAGATAGCCAAATCTATAATTTTACTCATGATTATCTGTATTTACGCCTCATGACGTAACTCCCACCAGGCATGCTGCTCTTCCAGGCAGTCTACAATTATCCCTATTATCATCACTATTATCAAGTCAATCCACTGGAGGTGGGTGGCTCCTCTGGCTTCTGCTTTCTCCCATAAGTCCTTTCTTCCTCAGCTGAGCCCCAAAGAAACACAGGAAAACAGAGAGTTGCGTGGCGTACATGACAAGAGGAGAAAAGCAGACCAAAGGGATGCCCCCACTGCGTGTCTCATACTATCATATGTCTCCAGACTTAATGGGTCTCACTGCTATCAGCGCCATCACGCCTCAGCTTCCTGTCAGAGGGAGGCACACACAAACACAGCAGTCATTTGGCAAGACTCAGACCACAGATGGCTAAGAGCAAGAAAAAGTGACCGAAAGAAACTTTGAACACAACTTTTTTAGCTGCGTTTAAGTCCTTTAACCACAGGGCAAGTCTTTTATTAAAAGGTTTTTGGGGGGAGCCATGCGTCTTTTTGACACCCTACCCACTTCATCACTCAGTGGCCCACCAACAGCCATGCGGGTTAACAGATGTCATTAAACAGAGCCCGCAGGAAATCAGATGTAACTCAATCCGGCTCCCCCTGCCACTAAGGAGTATTGAACGACAGAGGCCCCACGTCCACAGCTGTCCGCACACCTGTTACCATATGCTAGTGAGCAACATCATGCTCAGCAGCAGAATATTAAGCGTTCAGCTACCTTTCAGTCCACTCACCAAAACTGAACACTGTGCTCGACCTCTATGTTTTGCATTTTTGACTGATATATTCTCACACCTCTTTCCCTTTTGCCTTTTTATTTGCTTATTATTAAGAAACAGACATTTCCTGATTTGAAACTGCCATACACAAGGAAAAAAAGCGAAGTGAAACAGGAGCAACATAGAGTCTGTAGTGTGCAGGATGTCCCTCACACTCCATCCTGATAGAGAGATCGAGAGAGGAACTGCTTGTGAGCACATATAGACTGTTTCGGGGTGGATGAAAGAACACTCCTTATTTAACCCTATAGTAACACCATTACAAATACGGGATGTACTAGTTGACATGGCAAATAACAGGTTGTCCAGCCTGCTACATATTATATACTTCAGTTTCAAATTGTGACCACTGGCTAGATTATTTTACAGTTTGTCTGACCAGTGCATGTTGTATCATAATTCTTTGAAATTACACATATCGGGGCAACCTCAGCAACAACAACATCAGCAGGTCTGGCCCAAGCAGCAACCACCAGGGCTGAAAAATGAAGCCAATGTAGAAGTACCACAAACTGCAGCTCCTCGAACAGTGACGTGGGAGGGAAGCCGCGGCTAGTCAGGCGGCGATTCTCTCGTAAATCGGCCTGTTCTTCACCCTTCCTGTCATCTGACAGTTAATGGCCTTCAATAGCCCCTCCTGTTGTGGAAGGCCACCGCGGTCTTTTTAAACTAAAAGGGTTCCGCCAATATGACCACCCTCCGAGGCGGAAAATTGGGCACCTCGGATCAACTACCCAATCCGGCTCTGTGTGTATTAACGCTCGCAGCTGGCCGGCAAAACGGCCCAACATCCGCGGAAAATCTGTCAGTGTGAAAGGGGCTATAGAAACAGACAACCATTCACACCTACAGCCAATTTAGAGTCACCAATTTACCTGCATGTCTTTGGATTGTGGGAGGAAGCCGGAGTACCCGCAGAAAACCCACGCTGACATCGGGAGACTACACAGAAAGGCTCCCCCACCCTAAGTTCAAATCCCCCACCCTGGGTTCGAACCACAAACCCTCTTGCTGTGAGGCGACAATGCTAACCACGGCACCACCATGCCGCTAGGTTTTGGTCTCTAAAGCTAATTTCCCCCTTCATGACAACTATATGGGGAGGGGTAAATTTTTATATTACTCACTTATTTACATTTACATCATTTAATTAAGGGTGGGGACGCCTGCATGACAGGCTGTCTGTGAGTCGTAACCACTGTCTGTAAGTCAGATTCACCCCTCGCTCGTTTACAGTTCTACCCTCTTGTCCAAATATGGTCACTTTTGGCTCCAAAAACCAAGATGATTACGTCTGAAATGACAAACTCAGGGCTTCAAAACAGATGATGATGGATGATGATCTGGACTTGGGACCTGGGTCTTTTCACCTTTCAACAGTTCATTGTCATAATAAAGGCAAAAATGTTTAAAATAATTGCATGTCAAAGCACTGACTGTCTGATCTCCTTTATAGCTTAGCTTACACAACCTGGCATTTGACATAAAACGACCCAACTCTAAGTCCATTTTCATCAGGTATTGACATTATTTTGTGCACCTAACATGTGTTGTACGTAAGATAATGTGTTATTTTTATATTACATAATATGTATTCAGTGTTGCTGGGTCAATATACAAATGATTTGATGTTAAAATTTCCCTCACAACAACTCACAGCAGTCTATGCTAAGATCATTTTGAGAAATCATTATCAACACACTGTATCTCTTTCTCTTGCGTCATCACTTACTGGCTGTGCTGGTTAACACTTTGCAACCACATATTCTACAAACCCAGTGCTTATACAGCGCAACATCTTCTAAGCAGCCCCTCTGCTGGCTCATCAACAGATTCTGACGGTGACCCAAGATCCCTCACATCCCTCAGCAGCTGAGCTCAGCTCTGCACAGCACAGCACAGCACAGCACAGCAACGATCCATGATTTCTCCAGGCTATTAGAGACAAGAGTACGGTGCAATCACTGAGGTGGATGGAGGATTTCACCAAGTAAATGCTTCGGAGTAGAGCTGAAACGATGATCAGACATTAATCTGCAACTACTGAGATAATCGATTTGCTGCTTTTCTCTGTTTTATATTATTGTAAATTGAATGTAGACTGCAGTTTGAAGACGTCATCTTGGGCACTGGGATGTTGTGGTTGGCATTTGTACTGTTATTTTTTTTTACATTTTACAGACAAAAAAAATCAAGAAAATAGTTATCAGATTAGGCAGTAATTTAAAAATCATGGCTTGCAGCCCTAGTTTAACCATTTTAGAAACATTTTGCATGACTGCATCACTGGTGATTCATTAAAATTCCTTATGTCAGACGGTCATTCATAAAGTTTTAGATGTGAGGGCGCGTAAAAGCTGCAGAAACAAGGGAACAGATTTGGGTTAAGAGTGTTTTTAAGAGAGGATCAAATGGGATTAAAACAGTGCTGACTGTTGTGAGGGTAAACAATATTTCTCCTCATCATGCAACATCATAACTCAGAACTAATCTCTCCACCTCCATCTTTAAACTGCTGGAACATCTTGCACATATTGTACAACACACTCAGCCTGACCAGCACATACTGTACCGGAGAGGCGTTATATGGCTGTGCCACTAATCATAGGAAGCATTAGTGTGTTTGTTTTAATGAGTCGCACTATGGAGGAGGCATGGTACACAATAGACTTCCATGTATATACTTCCTCCACACCTGGTCAGTGTCTCAGCAGGAACTATGACCACATCCCTCCTCATTCATGGCAGCTCTAAGGGCTTACACACCAGCACAGGAAATGATCATATTAGAAACACTAGATATAGAATCAGCATCCTCGTGAGGAGGAAACAGCACTGATAAAATACAGATTTGTCAACTTGGTGCAGCATTGTTTCTCTGCTTCAGAGGAAGTAATGAGAGAAACTAATGTATTCATGATTGATCACATGGCTGTCACTGTTACCAGAAGTTCACTATGTCCTGTGATAATCCTTCTGGGGAAGTTGAAGAGAAGTTGGCTGTTTATTGTCCTCCAGGCTGCCTTTTTTTCCGGGACAGGGTGGACCAACCTGCAGCATTAACATTCACAACATGTGGCTGCCTGCTCCGCTGTGGAATCCCCATCCAAATGTCAAGACAGAGCTCCCACCCATATCTCTGGGGAAGTTCACATTCAACTCCCTGAAACTAAAGCTTGACACCACAACAACATTTCTAACCTACAACACGTTTGTACCTGTTGATCTTCAGAGCGAAAGCCCGTCGCTCAGCGCTGTTGAGAGAAGCCATATGTGAGTGTGAGGTCCGGTTGAGCGGCTCCGCTGGCTCCGGTGTTTTCCTGCGGTCTCGCCGCCTCGCTGTCACCGACACGCCGCTACTTCTCCTCCTCGCTACAGCTAACTGTCATGTCAACACTCATCTTGGCTGTGGCGGCGGCGGCAGCAGCTTTCCTGGGTGTAAACTTCCGCATTTGATTTGAGCCATCCCGTGGAGAGAGAGAGAGAGAGAGAGAGAGAGAGCGCACTAGGGAGGGAGAGAGAAAGGCGCGAGGGGTGGGAGGGGATGATGGGACACGCTGGATGAGACACGCGCGCTCCCTCGCTGCCGAGATAAGCTTTGAGTTTACCGAGCAGGCAGTCACAGTTTTCTTCTGCTCAGTCACACACACACACACACAGAAAAAATAAAAAACAAAAAAACAAATCCAGTTTATTATGAGAGGAAATTAAATACCTACAATAGTACAATAGTAGGGGAGACTGGGGTCAAATGTAACAATCTTCCTCCACATACAATTATGTTTGAAAGGTGCAGTGTGCAGAATGTAGGGGATACACTGGCAGAAATGGAATATAAGCATGCTTTTTTAGTGTATAATCACCTGAAAGCAAGAATCAGTTTGGTTTTCTTAGAATTAGCCATCTAGATCTACATTTTTTTTTTTTTTTTTTTAAAGATTATGTTTTTGAGGCTTTTGCTTTTAATGGACAGGACACTGTGAGACATGCGAGAGAGAGAGAGAGAGAGAGAGAGAGAGAGAGAGAGAGAGAGTCGGACGACATGCAGCAAAGGGTTGCAAGCCAGAGTCGTACTCGCAACTGCTGCAGCAGGGTATCACCTCTATACATGGGGCGCTGGCACTATCCACTACTCTACCAACGCCCCTAGATCTACATTTTAAGGGTGGGGGGAAAAAACCAATGCAGTATCGTATAGTATTGTATAGTATGGTATTGTATTGTATAGTAGCTATAGTATAGTATCGTATAACAGTATTGCATGGTATCGTATGGTATTGTATCATAGCGTATAGTATCATATAGTATATTATCGTATAGTATAGTATCATATAGTATACTATATGATACAATACGGTACGATTGTATTGTATCATATAGTAAAGTATCATATAGTATCGTATCATATAATATAGTATAGTATCGTATAGTATCATATAGTAAAGTATAGTATAGTATAGTATCATATAGTATCGTATCGTATCGTATAGTATAGTATCATATAGTGTACTATATGATACAATACGGTACGATTGTATTGTATCATATAGTATCGTATAATATAGTATAGTATCGTATAGTATCATATAGTAAAGTATAGTATAGTATCATATCGTATAGTATAGTATCGTATAGTATTGTATAGTATCGTATCGTATTGTATAGTATCATATAGTATAGTATCATATAGTAAAGTATCGGATAATATAGTATAGTATAACATAGTATTGTATAGTACTACCATATAGTATCGTATAGTATAGTATATTTTCTTGTATTGATACATGGCATGTATTGATGGTTTTATTATGTATGCAAATGTGCAGTGGTTAGCATTGTCACTTCACAGCAAGAGGGTTCCGGGTTTGAACCCAGGGTGGGGGAGGTCTTCTGTGCGGAGTTTACGTGTTCTCCCCATGTCAGCCTGGATTTTCTCCGAGTACTCCAGCTTCCTCCCACAATCCATAGACATGCAGATTAATTGGTGACTCTAAATTGCCTGTAGGTGTGAATGTGAGTGTGAATGGTTGTCTGTCTCTATGTGTCAGCCCTGTGATAGTCTGCCAACCTGTCCAGGGTGCACCCTGCCTCTCGCCCATTGTCAGCTGGGATAGGCTCCAGCAGCTTATCCAATAAACTTTAACATACCAGTGTTTTTTGTTTTTTGTTTTTTGTTTTTTTTAAAAAAAAACAAAACAAAACATTAACTTGTAGAAAGTCAGAGGGAGCTCCTTTCTACTAATACTCATTTAGGCATTGCACAACAAACCTTTGTCACAGCAACCTTTTGCGTCATCATTGAAAGGTGTAGTGTGACAGGTCTCTAATTTTCACATCTATGAAATGCAGTGATTAATATTATTAGATATACGTGTGTTATACTTGCCACATGGGGCTAAACTCCTGCACTGAGAAAAGTCTATCGGGAAAGTATATCATTTTTTATTTAATAATCAAGTGTACCTTAATGTCTAAATGATCTAGGACAGTTGAAATAGTTTTGAGCAATTGCAATAGTTTTACATGCATCCACTGCTTATCTGTGCAGTAGGTTGCAGTGGGCCTCTTCTGGGGGACCCCAAGGTATTCCGCTGCAAGGATTAATATGTAGTCCCTTCGTTAAGCTCACAAAAAATGTATCACATAGCATATCCTGCACTTCAAGATGGCTTGTATAACCATAGGAGCTGTGCACGTCCCTGTATTTGTATAGAGAGGCTGTGAGTTTACACTTACCTTATTTCTCGCCATTCTTTAACATGAAACATCTTAAAATTACTCATGCACATTATTTCCCAAACTGATTTGTTGACTTGTGACAATAAATACTGAGTGTAGTTATCGTATTTATCTGTTGAATATGACTATTTACAGTGTTAAGTGTTGATTATTCAGGGCCACCATGTCATGCATGCCACAATCTGACGTACAATCCAGTAGACCTGCCATGTTTTGATATAATTGGTATGCTTTTTATTGCATTGTTATTGACAGAGTGGTAAGCTCTGTGGTAAGCCTATAAAATACTGAGTTTATAGTTGAAGTTGCACAGATAATTGTGAAGTGACAAAATGAGACATCTCTGCCATAATCTGGTTTCTGTTGCCATCTAGTGGTCAATACATGTCATGACACCAAAATGTATCTGCTCTTAGAAACTGTAGCTGGGGCGGAGAGAAACTAAATGTTTGTGAATTTATTTTCGAGCCAAAGTTGTAATTATTTATAGTTTATTCGCCGTTTAACTCTAATATTATTCATAATGCTCTTCCGGTCCGGCAGACTTTGTGTTCCGACTACTGTGAACGGAAGCGGAACCATTGCCGCGGCGTCAGGATCTGAACGGAGCCTCTTCAGTGTCGCACGCTGTCAAAACGCTTAGCAGCAGCAGTGAAGAGGAGAATATTTTTGCTGAAAACTTTGAATATCTGCATTTAAGAGAGGAACAGTCAGGTAATTTGTTTACAGTCTTCGTAAACGGAGGATAGTCGCTGTGTTTTGCTGTCGTGGTGCACTGAGCAGGTATTAGGAGGGGATAAAGTCCATGCTGGCTCAGCTCATTCAGTGGATACACACTTTAACTAACTGCTAATGCTGAGGAGACACAGTTGATGCTTCTTAACTTATTGAGTGTTGTTTAGACGTTTAAGGATTTTTAATTAGGGTAAAGCCACCACTTACTGAGCTGACTGGTCTTTTTATTTGCTTAATATTTACGAGCATGTAAATGACTTACACATTATTCCTAAATGTAGTTAAATATCACAGTCAGCTATGTGATAGATGTGAAGATGCTTTTAAAACAAATTTGATGTATTTGTTCATGATTATTTTCCTGTGCTTTGTGTGCAGTGATGGAAGAAGTACTCAAATCTTTTATTGAAGTAAAAGTAGCAATACTACAGTGTTAAAATACTGTGTTAAAGTAGAAATCCTGCATTCAAAATATTATTTAAATGAAAGCACAAAAGCGTTAGCATCGAAATGTACTTGAAGCACCAAATGCAAAAGTAGGCTACTCATTATGTAGAATGGCCCATTTCAGAATAATGCATGTTATATAATTGGACTACAATAATTGATGGTTTTATGTGTAAATCACTGTATTGTTGCTGTAAGTAGTAAAGGTGATGCTAATTTTAATTACTTTACATAATGCTGGGAAGTTTAGTCTGTAATAATATATCAAAATGTATTAGTTGATTCTATTTTGTGTTGGTAATCTGAATCTGCAAAGTACAAAAAGCTTTAAAATAAATGTAGTGGGGTTAAAAGTACAATATTTGCCTCTGAAATGTAGAGAAATAGAGGTATAAAGTAGCATAAAATGAAAATACCCAAGTAAAGCACCCCAAAATGGTGCTTAAGTGCAGTACTTTAGTGAATTTACTTTGTTACATTCCACAGTTTTTGTGTTAATCCTACTCATAAATTAATAATAGAGCACTTTTCATAGTACTCAAAGACATGTTACATTAGTTAGTTTTGATGTGTGCTTTGAACTAGGAGAGATCGATGCAGTCTTGAATGTGTTCGGGGAGAGAGTTACAAAGGGAGAGGACAGCTATGGAGAAAGCTCAGAGTCAGGAGGTTGGCAGTATTGCAGTGGAGCATTAAACCTGTTTCTGTCTGATTCATCAGATCCAGCTTGTGTCCCTGTTTGACTGACATTATCCCTGGTATGGATGGCATGGTGATGGAGGACGATGACGACTGCCCAGAGCTGGTGCCCATCGTCACCCCGCCTGGTCCTCTTACAGAGCAGATACCTGTCACCATCATCACAGGCTACCTCGGTGAGAGACTGTCTGCATTACTCAAAGCTTTAATGAGCTTATAAAGCAGATTATAGTCTCAGACATTTGTCAGTCCATACTCATCACAACCAAAAGCTGCTCTGGTGCTGGACCAGGGTATTGTTCACCTAGTAATCAGTTTGGGTCATATTTCCTCATAATTTCTCTGTATTGGTTTCTTTATAGGTGCTGGAAAGACAACACTCCTGAACTACATCTTAACAGAACAACACAACAAACGGATTGCTGTCATACTCAATGAATTTGGAGAAGGTAAACTAATAATAACCTTCAGAGAGAAATCACTATGAGTAGTAGTTTTAACTGTTTTTGCACCAAACAGAGTTGTTCTAAACTGTGCGTATCACAAACCTGATGCCAGTCTTATGATTATGTGTTGTTCCCTCAATTATCCAGAAGAGGGCAGCAGAGCAAAAACTTTACCCAGAACTGAAAGAGGCTCATGAATGTGTTTTTTAATGTGTATTCTTAGAGTTAGAGAAACTCTGTTACAGCAACAAGTGCCATATTTGCATTGATTCGAATGAATGAATATTTTTTTTATTTCAGTTACATACATGTTGAGAAACAAAGATTATTGCACACAAATTTTCAGTCAGGAACCGAAAAAGGAATAGGCTGAAGCTCCAGGCTTATTTTTGCCATTCTACATCAACCAAAGGATAACCCAGAATATTAACAATTCCAGAGGAAGTAAATAAATAAATTAATAATGAAATACATTTTACTCTAAATTGTAATCCTCATTTCTTTTACATTTTAATCATTTTACATTATAATCCATAATCATTTTACATTTTAAGGCCTTTTTAAAAGTCAAGAAAGAGCAAAACAGTTTCAGCTCAGCACTGAGTCCATTCAATAGTTTCACTTCCGAAACTGAGACACATCTGTATCGCACATTGGTTCTCACTTTACATGTTTAATAAATAAACAGCTCTCTTAAATTACCGTAAAACTTGGTGTATAAGTTGAACTTTTTTTCCCTTTTTTTCATCGAAAAAGTTGGGTGCGGGTTATAGACCGGTGCGACCTATAGACCAAGGTAAATGCTGACATAGATAATTTGACCCACACAAAAGAAGTTTAATGTTAATTTAAACTCATTTTTATGGCTCAGATGTTGTTATACCGTATTTTTATTTCCTGAAGGGGTTATTTGGAAAATTGCAATCTGAAAAGTAACCAAAGCTGCTTAAGAGGTTATTGTGTTTTGAATGTGTTTCAAATTAAAAATAAAGGGAAGCAGTGTAGGAATAACTTGTATAACGTTTTTATTAACAGATAGTAATATAAAACCTTGTTTTCCCTGTTTGAGACCTTAAAAAACAGACTGTGACTTATATGCCAGTGCGACTTACATTTCGAGTTTTATGGTATAATTTCCTTCCTTTAATTTAAAAAAAAAAATTGAACACAGACAGGAAGGCTTATGTTCTCAACACAAAAAAATATTTCCATGTTTTAAAAACACAATGTCTAGAAATTTTAAGGTATAGGATGCTATCAAGAGTTGATCAGTAGATTCACATTAGTGATACATCGTGATCCTTTCCACAGTACTTATTACTTTGGATTTATGTTGAATTTAGCTGGTTTGGCCATATTTTTTGTTTGTTTGTTTTGTTTTTTAACTTGTTTAAGTGGTCCTTTCAGAATATAGATATACAGCATCTCTGGTTGAGTGTTTAGTCTTTATCGGCTGATCTTATCCTGATTTCTCTTCCATCCTCATCCTCCGCCTGCAGGCAGCGCCCTTGAGAAGTCCCTTGCGGTGAGCCAGGCAGGAGAGCTCTATGAAGAGTGGCTGGAGCTGAGAAATGGCTGCCTCTGCTGCTCCGTCAAGTATGTAGAGTACCTGTACTCCATTAGGTGTCGGAATGTTAATTAAAACAAAATTTAAAGGTCAAACTTGTTGCTTTGCCTTTCTTTCAAATACGTCCCCTCAGTTTAAATTGTTGTGCCAATGCCTCACCTTTTTACATACGTGTAAACTGCTGTGCTAATGAGGGTATAAGCACACAGTAAAACTGTTTTATGGTCATTCTCTCTGAGATATAATGTATGTCAATACATTCATACTTCATAACTGCCATTTTAACTCAATCGTCGGCTGTAATTTTTCAGGGACAACGGTCTTAAAGCCATCGAGAACCTGATGGAGAAGAAAGGAAAGTTTGACTACATCCTGTTAGAAACCACAGGACTCGCTGATCCAGGTATATCACACATTTGCAAAGTTGTCATATAAATCTGTATTTGATTGTTAAGTAGACTGTTGTTTTTTCAAGTTCTGGCCCAGGGAGCATGTAGACAGTGATATGTATCCTGTTGAAACCTCATGGAGTCACCAGCTGTTACACTAGGAGGGGTGTTGTGTGTGGGCTGGAGACAGAGAGAGGACCTGGTTCTTCGAGCCCACACACATACACACACACACACACACACAGCACAGACATTTGAGAGTCAGCTGGCAAACAACAACATCTATTTTATGCAAGAAATGTGATGATTGTGTAACTTCTATAAGATACCAGCACCACTGCAGAGTAATAAAACAGGGCAGACCAGATTGAACATGTGATAAAGAGAGCTAAACTTCTCATGGCAGGCTGGATTCCACATAATAGGCTGCAATGTAACCCCTCAGGGCAAATGCACCCTCCTATGTCCATTAAATGTGTGTTTTTGCCACTGACAGGCTCAAATTGTTATCAGAAATTTCTGACAACATTATGGACAGAATCCCTACAGACTTCTTTGTTTAAGAGTAAAACCCTTGTTTTGCTAAACCAGAATCAGACCTGGAATCACCAGCACAAAACCCACCAGACTCCTTTTAAATAAACAGTCATTTTAGCATGTGTAAAGCCAGCATATTTCCACACCTAACTGGGTTGATTGAAGGGCTTATTGAAACCAATCCAGAACTGGTGATTGTTTGAACAGTGGGAAGCAAACCAAGATGATTTTTTTGAGTTTTGTCTTGTTTCTGTTGACCTTAAATTAAGTGTGTTTTAAAGGCCAGGTGTGAAGGATTTAGGGGGATATGTTGACCAAAATGGAATATAATACATTGATTCATTCATTCATTCATCATCCGTAACGGCTTATCCTGTTAGGGGCCGTGGGGGGGCTGGAGCCTACCCCAGCTGTCATTGGACGAGAGGCGGGGTACACTCTAGACAGGTCGCTAGATTATCACAGGGCTGACACATAGAAACAGACAAGTGTTCAATTCCTGCTCACATTAACACCTACAGGCAATTTAGAGTCACCTAAGTATATTTTCTTAGTGTAAAATTATCTTAAAATAAGACTTATTGTGTATTTGTTACCTTAAAGTAAGCCGTTTATGTCTGAATAGGTAGCAGTTCCTCATGTATGGAGATCACCACATTCACCTCCATGTTTCTACAGTAGCCTAGAACTCTGTGGTTTATTCAGCTCCCGGTAAAAACCTCTTGAACAAAGAACACTGAAAGACCTCTAACCAGGAGAAGTGTCAGCTGGTTGCAATCTGCATTCCCCACCACGTGACGCCACTAAATCACCCTAAATCTTACAAAAATTAACCTTTACTGATAAAATCGCTGTTCATTTAAATGGAGTCTGGTGGGTTTTTGCAGTAGAAATCTTGGGGCTGTTTGTGGTTCAACAAAAATGCTCTTACTCTTTATCAAAAAAGTCTATCTCTGTAGGGATCATTTTCATAATGATGACAGACACATTTGATCTGGGCCTCTCAGCGGCAAAAAACAAGCTCTTTTATTGGATGGGAAATGATAGTGCTTAAATGTCCATAGGGATCACATGGCAGCTTGTTTTGCTGCCACTGGCTGCAGAGATCTTGCTTAATAGTGGGCCAGCTACAAAAATTGTTGTTCCTATTAGTCACTTAGAGACAAAAGCCTGGGAAAATAGGTTCCAGGTTGCAAAATACGTAGGTTATCTTTTAATAAATGTTCCCAGGACTCACTAGATAGTAGTGTTGATACTAAACGATGATAAATCAGACTGAATTGAATTAGTCGGCACAATATGGACATATTATCTATGAGCAACCAGCAGCTATAAGCCATGTTTGAGTTAACTTGTTGAATGTCCACTATGATATTACCATTTTGCACTTTATTGTATATACGTACATTCATTTTGACTTAAGACTGCCTCTGCCTATAGTTTGTTGTGTCTTTTTTATGTTGCTCAGAACAAAACAGCTTCCTGGCACAATATTTAGGGATGACTTATGAATCAAGCAATGCCTCATCCTCTGTCTGAGTCTAAATATAGTCCGCCAGCGAATTTCCTTCTAAAACTCACATCAGAGGGGAAACATTTTGTAACTCTGAGGACCAGACTTGTGTTGCTGTGACAGAAGCATCCAACAAGCCTATTTCCATCAGGGCAGCAAAAAAAAAAAAAAAAAAAAACACAACCTAGCTGTCCGTTCAGCTCTCAGCTTTGAATCAGGAAATCAATATTAGGCCATTACAGGGCAAGCGCTGTGACAATTGGGGTGTGTCGCTAAGTGACAGGTGTCAGGAGGTAGCGGCGTGTGCAGACACACACCACTTGGCCTCACAGACAGAACCAACAGAGCACGCTCAGACCGGGGCTGTCCTCACTCCTCTGCCATGTCATTGGTTGAGACAGGCTCGTTATCGACTCGGACAGGTCTGTCATTGGCCCCGGCACTGCTGTCAATCATAAAGGCTCCCGGGGGGATTCTCCTCTTCCATTCAGGAAGAGGTTGGATGAGTTATGTGAAACATGCCACTCAAAAACAGTGTTTTCATTACGCAGCCATCAAATATTTACAATGCTTTCTTATTCTCGCTTGGCAGTTTGACAAAAGTGCATTATGTGAACAAGCTGTGGCTGGCATGGTAACATAGGGTCTTGTAATAACCGCGTCCGAAGGAAAATAGAAACAAACCAAATGTACCAGCAGGAGATAAACAATTGAAAGCTTCTGATATTGGTTTTATCTGCTCCACAGAGCTCGGACAGGAAAGACTGCACACAGGGTTTCTGAAAATATAACAATAATGACTTTAACCACAAAAAACTTAAGATGTGGCTGTCGTTGAATTAAGTCAGTTCATTTCATATTGAAATGATTGAATTATGGACATTAATCCTGTGTCACATATCAAGTGAAAATGCAGAAAATATGCTGATGCTCAAATGTGATTATATGCTGCTTTTCTCTGCTTAATATTATTCTACAATGAATATTCATACGTTTTAAGTGATTTGAAGATGTTACCTTGCACTTGGAAAATTGTGATAGGCAAGTTTCTGTATTTTCTGAAACTAAACACATCTCTGCAAATTAATAAATAGTGATAATAATAATTGCTTGCATCCTTAAGTGAATTTAAATGCTGTTTTAAACATATTAGCAGTATGACATGGTTAGGTACTGCACTTGAAACGCAAAAAAACAATGGGTAAGTTGGCTCTTTAAGCAGATCATCATCAGTCTTGTGAATTAAATCAATTGTCTCTGATGTCTGACAGTGTAGTTTCTATGTAACATGCCAGGGGACTGCATTTTTATGCTTGGCTTTCTTTATATTTTTGAAGGCAGTATGGAAAATATAGTTAAATGAGTGAATTACTGGGGGAAATGAAGAAAATGGCCTCTATTTACGTGTGAAGAACATTTCCTGCCTGACATTTTGAAACTTTGGATTTGTATTTATGTATGTAAAATCTAACATACTAGTTCATATCCTCTGGCAGGAGCGGTGGCGTCCATGTTCTGGGTCGATGCAGAGCTCGGCAGTGACATCTATTTGGATGGTAAGATATTCGTAATGACACAGTGTGTCTTTGTCTATTATGAAATGACACTGGTGGTGGTAATACTCTTAGTTAGTGCAGTTGTGTTAGATATAACTCCTCAGACATCGCTGCTCTCACTGGTTTAACTTCATTTTGGTGCTGCCATTTGAAAACACTAAACTGATAAATGGAAGTATTATATTTTTAAATTTTGAAAGACTTGTAATGCTTTATTTTAACACTCGGTCTAATAAATGTTATTAGTCAGACACAATTGGCCCAAATAGTTTTTACTAAGCCAGCAGGGATGGTGCTTTTTATTTGTGCTATAATTAAAGAGTCATAATTTTGAAGCTGTGACAGCTCCGACTATTGTCCAATTTTAGAGAGACATTTTCTCTGCTTTGTTTACAGGCTAAGATATATTTTCTTGTTTGTTTATCTGTTTTACTGGTTTGTGTGTGTGTGTGTGTGTGTGTGTGTGTGTGTGTGTGTGTGTTTGCATGAATGGTGTCTCGCTCCTCACACTAAATACTCAGCTGTCCACTCTGTTGTGACAGGCTAGCAGACCAAAAGTGTACTTCAAGTAATTTGGAGAAAGTGGTTCAGACAAATGGACATAATCCAAAAGGCAGCTTAGGAAAACATGCCCACAGGTTGTGGAACTACATTTGAGTCACTGAACACTTCATTTTTTAAATTAATTTTATACTTTGTTCATTGTAGGCATCGTCACAGTCATCGACGCCAAGTATGGACTGCAGGTATGTGCTAAGAAGATACTGTTTTGTTTTTTTTAGAAAATGTTATGTTAAATGCTGAGATGAATAAAAATTTGAGTCTGTCAGTGGCAAAAATAAACATTTTAGGTGGGCGTAAATTGAAAGCGTGAACATGTCTCTAGTAGTTATATTGCAGTGTGTTTCGCAGCTGCTGGCTGCAGCCCTCTCACTCAATACTAGACTGATTTCAGAAACGGTTGTTTCCCATTTAGACACAAAAACATGCAAAAATGTGGTCCAGATTGAAAAAAATACCCAAACTACTCTTTGAATCCAGAATAAGCTGCTAAACTTGTGAACTGTTCGTAAACTCCCAGCGCAGAGCAGCACACACACATCCTGCCCTCCCTGTGGTATATAAAAGGAACAGGACAAGTGACACCTAGATAATGGCCTCTAATTTGAAGGTGTCATACTCAGTGAGGTGACACATTTCATGGCCTATAGGTGCTGCTCTGTCTTCTCACTGAAGAGAGGCAAGATGAAGGGAATAATGACAGAAGGAAGGAGAGGATAACTGATAGTGACGGAGTAATTGATATCAGAGATGTGACCATTGTAATAGGACTGTCACATCCACTCACCTGCCTCTCTCTTCATCTGTCCCATAAAATATCCATCTGTCTGAGGTATTGCAAGTTAACTCGGGCCCTCGGACTCACACCCTCTGAAGGGCCTTTGTCTCCTGGTGCAGAGGTCGTTGAATGAAAAGAAGCAGTTGGCTCTTCTCTTGGGTTTTTTAATCACATTTTTTATCATTCATTCCCTCAGAAATGAAGCTGTAGTGGTGATGCACACAGTGACAGATCAGTTTGACACTCAGGGGTCATGATCCAGATTAACACCTCCTGCTCTGTCTGTTGTTACATATTAAACTGTTTTGGAAAAAGCTGCCTGCATCCCCAGTGTAAGCACAAGATGCACGCAGAAAATGAAAAGCGATCTCCTGTGGATTCACGTGTTGAGAAAGTCACTTAGTTCCCAAAGATGAAAGACAGGCCTTTCTTTTACCAATTTATCTGTCACATGTTGTTGTGGCTGTCGCAAACATGCACTCATACTTTTGGTTTTTCAAGAATGTGCTTAAAGTTGGAAATCTATGGTAGTCAGACTGAGCAGTTTTATCTATTTTAAAGGTCCAGTGTGTAGGAATTAGGGGGGTATATTGGCAGAAATGGAATCTAATATAAAAAGTATATTTTTTCTTTCATTTATAATCACCTAAAAAATAAGAACCGTCATGTTTTCGTTACCTTAGAATGAGGTATATCTACATACACGGAGTGGGTCCTCGTCCATGGATGCAGTGTTTCTAAAGTAGCCCAGAACGGACAAAACAAACACTGACTCTAGACAGGGGGCTACCTGTCTGTTAGCACCAGCCCACGGCGTAATTAACTGTGGTTCCCTGACTCTGGATCTAGATTCAACCTGGAGGGTACGGCGATCTGCCTGATCTCCAGACCCTGCGTTTGGGGGACATACAACGGACCTGATGTCTTAGTTAAGTGGGAGCCAAGGGCACTGGCATGCATTAGGGTGTGTCAAGCATGTGATAATGGTCTTGACGGTCCTTGGGTCTAGAAGGGAAACATACTGAGTAGGGTACTCATACCCATTACTCTGTTCTTCCCAATAAAGGTTGGTTAGGCAAGACCTGCAACCTGTGACAGGGTGGTAACCCCTCAGTGCCAAGGGTATTCACCTGAGAGGCGGGCCGCATGTGAGAAACTCCAGAGATGGAGTAAAGGGCACTAACGGAGTCATGTGTGAAGCCGCCTCATAGTGTGTGTGGGTAAGCATGAGATGGGAAGCCATGAGTAACTATGACTCTCTTAAAGTAGCCCAGAACAGACAAACCAAACGCTGGCTCTAGACAGGGCCTTTTTGCAGTGGCTAACACAGTTAGCAGCCCCTCTGTGACGAGTTCAGTGGCCTCATTAAAACACTGATTTGTAGCGTGAAATTGCTTTATTCAGTGTTTTTACTGGTTTGAATCACCGGGTCCATTTGTTTTGGAGAGCAAGAGACCTCTGTGGATAATTCAGCTCCTGGTCAAAACCTCCGGAACAATAAACTCTGAAGGAATCCAAACCAGGAGTTCCCGCTTTGTACATGGGAGAAGCTTCAGCTGGTTGCAATCTGCA
Source organism: Epinephelus fuscoguttatus (assembly GCF_011397635.1). Taxonomy (NCBI): domain Eukaryota; kingdom Metazoa; phylum Chordata; class Actinopteri; order Perciformes; family Serranidae; genus Epinephelus; species Epinephelus fuscoguttatus. The sequence continues at coordinate 28,117,864 of NC_064757.1, read as the reverse complement.
ATCCTTGCTGCTAGATGGCACTAAATCCTACACACTGCTCCTTTAAGCACTTGATTTTCTTTCATTTTCTGGTTGCATGTGTAACTTATGTCCACCATTTCTGCTTTCTGTAGCAACTAACAGAGGAAAAAGCAGAGGGACTCGTCAATGAAGCAGCCAGGTATGTTTGCAGATTTTTTCTTTTTCTTTTCTTATTTTTTGATAAATAGTTTGACAGTTTGGGAAATACACCTATTTCCTTTCTTACAGAGCGAAACCACACTGCTATTATTATGGATTACACAAACATGATATGACATGTTAAGTTATGATGTAAAGAGAAACATCTTCAAGAAACCCAAGCAAGTCCAGTTGCCTAAGATATAGCACTTAAGATTACCATGAAGCGGATGACTTAGAATCTCGAACATGATATGACATGCTTCCAAAATGGTAGTAGGTTTGTTTTGGACAGAGCCAGGTTAGCGGTTTCCCCCTTTTTACGGTTTTTATGCTAAGCTAAGGTAACCAGCTGGTGGTGGTACCTTTATATGTAGTGTACAGAGATTTCATTTTATTTAACCTGTATTAAGCAAGCATAGATTCCATTAAGATAACAAATCTCAGTTTCAAGGGAGTCCTGGCCAAGATAGGCAGCAGCACAAGATGAGGTGGTGTTTCATTGGCAAGAGAGCAAAAATTTACTATTCCTTTAAGACTGAACCAACTGCTCACCACATAAAGGCTCATAACATGCCGTTGAGCGCACTCTTGCCACCCGCCTGTCTGTCTCCCCGGGCGTCTCTCTGTTTGTCTCTTCCAGCAGCTGTGTGGTGTTGTTGTTGAACAAATACACTGATGAAGAAAGACCAGTTGCATGACCCTTTGCATTCTTGGGCTTTGTTTGTGTTTTCACCTCTAAACTAAACAGTGTTCAGCTCCCATTTGAGTTTGGCATGCACTGCCCGCTGCCACCCACGAAAACTCGTACATTTCAAACTTAACTCGTACACTCGTAAATTTGTGGGATTTCTGTCTCTGTTATTTATTTTGTGCAAACTGTGTCACTTGCCGTATGAACACATTGTATTTTATGTCTTTTCAGGCAGATTGCCCTCGCTGACCTGACTATAATCAACAAAACGGACCTGGTGAATGAGGAGGAGCTCGCTCAGACTCGAGATGCTGTCAGGTCAGCTTCATATACTTTTACCTGTTCTGCTTTTTTATCTATGTTATCTTATTTTTGAGCTCCTTATGTAACTTTGGGACAACAGTACATTTTGCTTCCCTTGTTAGGGCAGAAAGACCAAAGTTGTAGGGGGATAGCTTAGAAGGAACAAGGTCTAATTTGTCCATTATCTAAGTATTAACTTTTTTCCCCTGTCACTTCAGGTCCATAAATGGGCTTGTCAAGATTCTGGAATGTCAGAGGTCAAGGTGAGTTCTTCAGAATAAAAAATGAACTTTTTCCAGCCTTACACTGGCTTCCTGGCTTTGTTTAGTGTAACAGATGAACTCCACGTGCTGCTCCTGACCTGCTCAGATCTTTATATCAAAGATGGAGCAGTCCAGGCGTGACATTGCTCAGGAGAAACCCCCAACACACACACGTATACCTACACAAACTGCTGCACCCTGAATAAACACCAAACCTTCAATGGTGTCCAGTTACCCACAAGTCTTTGCTCTCTGACCCCAGGTCTTCAGGCCGACATGGTCACATATGTGTAAATGTGCGAGCGTGCAAAAATGTGTGTATATGTGCCCTCTGTCTTAGCATGTTGGGTGTTATTGGACCCAGGTAGCATCTGGCTAAAGCAAGCAGTGTGTATCAAAGGTTTGGGTGTGTTTCAGACCGGCTTGCCCCCCCCGCAGAGTTCAGAGCGAGGTGAACAGATGAAAGACAGCGTGCAGTGAGGGGTTAATCGGAAAAACATTCCCACAACTTTTTAGCTTGAGCTAGTTCACTCAGTTGCCCCTAATGTTAGTTTTAGCCAACTAATAATCAGTGACCTTCTTCCACAGGGTGGATCTCTCTGAAGTGCTGGATCTGCATTCCTTTGATATCAAGGATGGAGCAAAGTGAGTTGGTTTTGTCCCTTTCATGTACACAAAATATGTTTATTAAAAAAAAATGTATGTGACAGACAAGAAACTTACTTTTAAGAAAACAAAAATACTGACAACAAAAAATACGGTATTTTTAAACATATAAATTTTTTGAGGATCCCTGAAATTTGGTTGTGACAAAGATAAGTACTGAGTGCGACATTTTGAAGACAGATGATGAAATGGTGACACTGTTTGTTAATGAAATATTACAAATTACAACATTTACAACTGTAAAGTCCACCCTCCTCTCTGGAAAGAGGAAGGAAATGGTCAAAAAAGAACAACTCAAGTAGTTGTCACCTCAGATGTTTGCAACTAGAGCCACCACAATTAGTCCCTATAATGGATTAGTCGATCGACAGAAAATTAATTGGCAACTATTTTGATTATTGAATGAGTGTTTTAGTAATTTGTTAGGAACTAAAGTCAAATATTTGCTGTTTTCATGTTTCTTAAATGTAAGAATTTGATACTTTTCTTTGTCATACATGAAAAGAAACTGAAACGCTTTGGATTTTTGGACTATCGGTCTGATGTTGGATAAAGCATAAAGAACAGTCTGAGAAAAAAAAAAAAAGACCCTGTGTCCAAGGGAGTGGGTGCTTAATCAAAGAAGTATCTGGTCACGTAGAAACAAATAGATTCACACACCAAGGATTTGAATATGTATGTTTGGAGTTGCTGGCTTCTTCTAACGGGAGCTATTACATAGTTACATACGGTATGTTTCACTATTTTCTGAAAGCTACAAAAGGATTCATCCAGAAAACAATTGGCAGATTAATCAATATTGAAATTAATTGTTAGATGCAGCCCTATTTATCATGATATGTTTGAGGCGGAGACCAGTATCAATATTCTAGAGTTTCAAACGCTCTACACGTGTGTAGCACCTGGTATTCTTTTTTTAATGTATTTTTTTTAAATATACAGTGATAAACAATATTTCCTGATATATATGACATAAATGTTTGACAAGAAGAAATGTGAGAACAAATTAACTAAGCAAGACATTTCACAGCTGAAAAATGAACTTGTCAGTGATCTCTAGTGGGCAAAATATTAAATGGAAACACTTCTTAAATTCCCTTGAACTTTCAGTATTGTTGGCATTTTATCACTACAGTGTCTTGTTACTTCTAGGCTAATATTCTGTGTATGCTGATACCAATTAGGGCTGCAACTAATGATTATTTTCATGGTTAATTAATCTTCTGGATCTTCTTAATTTTCTGGATTTATGAGTGGTTGTTTGGTCTGTAAAATGTCAGAAAATGACTAAAATGTTGCCCGAAACCCAAAATGACATCTTCAAATGTCTTGTTTTGTCCACAACCCAAAGAATACTCAGTTTACTGTCACAGCGGAGTAAAGAAACAAAAACTATTCACATTGAAGAAGCTGGAATCAGAGAATTTTCAGCTCTAATACCAGTGTGTACTCTGATAACGTGTAGTACCCGTCATGTTTTATTTCAGAACTTGCAGTGAAAGATCAAGAACTTATTTTGACTGCGTCAGTGGCCTTTGTTATCAGTCTGAACTGCGTACCCAACAGTCTTTGATAGTATTGCTCATCATGTTCCTCTCTAATTAACACACTCTTTTTTTGAGGGTGCCCCTGTTACACCACAGGGTGGTCATCATATTGTATCCCCTGCAGAATGTCATTCTCATGAATAGAGTCAGTGTTCATCCTTTCATGTGAATGAACCGGGCCGCGGTGTTAAAGCTCTCTTACATGCCCTCGGTCAGTGTCTCTGAGACCAGCTGCAGAGGATTAGAGCTGTGTGTGTCCACCGGCTCCCGAGGAGTCCCCCTTGTCCCAACAGATAGCTCCTTTCCCCCTGCCTTTGAGAGTCCAGGCCCCTCCTCCCCTCCATCCCACGCTGGCTGTTTGAAGCGGCCCCCCGCCGCTCCGCCTGTGTGGTACTAACAGCACGCAGAGCTCAAGCTGCTGGACACAACATTTAGCCTCCTTGTGAGGTCAGGGGAGGAGGGGGGAGGATGAGGAGGTCTGATGGGGAGAACAAGGGCTGTAGTTTGTTTGGGGGTGGTGGTCGGTGTTTTGTAGGGTTTAATTGCCATTTCTAAAGTTTTCACAAGTCCATTCAGAGTTGTGTCATTAAGCACTGATACAGCATGAAGGGTATTAGAAGACCACAAAGACAAAAACTGTGTAGACCAGCAGAACAGAGAAAGAACGTGGAGAAGAAGTAAAGACACAGTACATGTGTTGCTTCAGATTGTTATTTTATATAATCTGTATTTAACAAGGACATGACATTAAATTAAATTACATTAAAAGTCAGTTTTTCACAATAGACAGCAATAAAAAATTAGTTTCAGGCAAAATAAAATCCCAATATGTCACAAAATCAGAATTAAACAGAAATACAGTCATGAAATCATGATTAAGACTTAATTCAGTACAGTTTTGTAAAATACTTTATCCTAGAAACAACTTTAACAGCAGCTTAAAACAGTAATTCCCTACTTTTTTGGCTTGTTTGCCCTAAAAATAAAACAATATCTACCTATGAATTCTCATCACTGGTTGCATACATCCTGCCTGTTCTGTGTTTTTGAACAATATAAAATATACAACATGACAAAGACAACAAATACTATACAATGCAGAAAGAAGCAAAAATCCCAGTGGGCTTATTTGAAGCCTCCACCTAAAAAATGTCACGATTGTAACAAACAGAAAATAACAAGGCAACATAAAAGTGATGGCAAGCTAATAACATATTTCTTTTTTTTTTCTATTTTTTAATTTCTATGTATTTATTTATTTATGTCCTCACATTGTGTCATGACTTAAGAGTCCTTAGTTATGGAGTAGAAATGGTCAACCATGACATAATGTGCAAAGGTAGCCATGCCTCTGTCATCCTAAAACAGCTTTGTTCCACATTTTTATTTTATTTTTTCATTTCTATTCTATATTAATGTTCTCGACAGTTGCAGTACTTTGCCTTTATTTTATTTCCTCTTAATTGCATATCGTACGCACCAAACACAAGGCAAATTCCATGCTTGGTGATAAATCTTACTCTGATTCTAGTGCAGCTGACAAATACGTCTGTGGAATCATTTTAAATATATGACATGACTGACTTTAGTCAAGGTAGTAAACGCAGCAAAGTTATCTTTTGAGTCTTTTAAAGTGGAAATTAGTGACTTAATGTTGGATGAAACTGGGAAAAAAATATTATGGTATTAAATCATTTCTCTCCTCTGACAGGTTGGCAGAGAAGCTCCAACTCGTGAAAGATACAAGACCTCATCTTGACAAGGTATTGTTCATATGCTCTGAACTCTGCCTGATTCATTCTTTTATCCATTAACTGCTGATACTCGCCTGTCTTTGCATCTCTGATAGTTTTCCTTGTTTTGTTTGCTAATTTATTTCAACACATCATTTCCTCGGGGATAAAGGGGATGCATTCTCCTGAGGCTAACGTTGTGCCTTGCATTGCCCCAGGCTGTGACACTGTAGTGAAAACTCCCTCCCTGCCTCAGTTTTTGTGTTGAGATCAACTTGAGGCTTTTGATGTTTTCTTGTCGCGCTGCAAATAGACCCACTCTCGGTCATACACAGCAGCACAGACATTCAGTAGACTGTTGGCCAGACTGGAGGCTTCATGTTACGGCTTAACAGTTGTTAGAACATAATCCAGATGTCATAAAATGTAGTATACAGACTGAGTTTCAAGGTTTAATTAGCAGTTATGTGTCATATGTCAGGGGGACTTTGTTTGTAAGAGAAGACATAGTGTATTCTCAATATCAAAACGTCAGTTAAGTTCTTGTTAATGAAGATGTAATCATGAAAATATTTATTCCAGGTTTAGTTCTGTACCATTTGACCACATGACTCCTCACAGCAATTAGGCCTCATCTTGTGCTTTATACCCATGACCTTTTATCACAGGATGAGCAGAGATGAGGGTTGTTTGTGTGGGTAAATAACGGCATTGTTGTCTGTTTTCTCCAAGTTCCCTTTCCCGCATGAAGCTCAACCGTCCCCTCAGACCCTCCTCCTCTCTCCCCCTCCCCTCCTCTCCTCTTCCCCGTGTTGCTCTTTTCATGTAAATGAGTGCTGTTTTTCTGTTGTTATACCAAATGACAAGGAAGTGTGTAACCTTAACACTCCAACACAAAACCCCCAAATATCTACAAAGTGCCTCTTTTAATGCTGTAAGGAAGTATGGAGAGGAGGGAGTGTGTGAGTGGGAGAGAAGAGGAGTGAGAACAGGGGGGGACGCAGGCAGATAAAGAGGGGGTTTCAGGTGCCAAGTGGAGTTGTGGTTTTTGGCACGGTCATTGACAAAGCCATCAGCCGGGGCGTAAAAACACTTCTTTTGTTTAACGTTCATAATGACTTCGCTGGTTTCAGTGAACTGAGAAGATGTGTTCAAATGTATTTTAAATAAATGAACTGTAAGGCTTCAAAACAGCCTGAAAATGTAAGTCTCAACATATAAAAGCTTTACTAATCTAAGTGCTGTGTTTAAGTACAATTTGAGATACTTGTAGCTTACTTAAGGGTTTTACATTTTATGCTACCATACACTTCAACGCTGTTACATTACAGAGGGAAATATTGAACTACATAAAACATCTGATTAGTTTGTTAAATAGGCATTGCGTTAAACTACCCAATATAAAGTGACTCTCTTTTGACAACATTAAAATGCTGCTTACACATAAATTGATCTGGAATTAATTTATTTTAGTTTATTTGTAAAGGGACCATGTACAATATTAAACATAAATGTTGCCATTTAATGTATTACACCAGATTTAGCTTAAGGCTAATTCACATCTGCAGTCCCTTGGCAGGTTAAATGACATAATAAAGTAATGATACACTTTGTTGATAATGCATATGTGCTTTTATTTGTGCTATTTTCACTTAAAAGGACAGTTCACCCCAAAATCAAAAATACATATTTTTTCTCTCACCTGTTTTAGGTGGTGTAGCTCTGGTCTGATCTACCGCTAGCTCACCTAGCACCCCTGAGCTAGCTTACATTACAGCTAGTCTCTATATACAGACTCTACATTCAGTGAATGTAGAGTCTGTAGGCAAACCCCGGAGATCTTGCCTCCGGAAGAAGAGCCCTGGTTTCTGGTTGTAGCCTGTTTGTAGTCCGCGTGATATTGACCAATCACGTTTGAGCTGGCTGCAGTTGTTGCCAGGTTAAACGGTCCGTGCGGTGAACTAACAAGGCGGAACATAAGTGGCGTCACTGCAAACTCTGAATCCATCGCGATGGTTCAGCATATTTACTTATATATAAACAGAAGTCGGAAACGGAAATTCGCCTCCTCCGCCCAAATCAAACTGGAATGCCATAAAATCGGGGGTCTGCCTCCAGAGGCTGTATCGCCATCTGCCGGAAGTCAGACGCCAAATACAACCAATGGGTTCCAAGAATGCATTACAGCTAAGCCGAGGAGGACGCTATTAATGTTTACATCTTGTGCTGTTAGGGGGAGCACGAGTCTCTAGTCCATGGGTAGATGTACGCATCCTTCTGCGCCTTGATACAGTCAGTGGTTATAGTGCGGTAGAAAGAAAATCGTCATCTATCAATCATCTAGTTCCATTAAACTGTAGAGAAGGCAGACATCTTTACAGCCGATATCTCCAACACTCGGCAACTCACACCAAAACAATCTAGAGACTGATAAATAGCACTATAGGTGACTTTTAGGGTGAAATGTCGCTTTATGTAAATGATCAGGGTCTCATTTATAAACATTGCGTACGCACAAAACGAGGCCTGAAAGAGGAGTACGCCACTTCCCATGCAAACATTTTGATCTGTAAAAACAGACTTGATGGGAAAAACTTTGTCCCATGCTTACGAACATTTTCGAGACAGGAAATTGGTGACGCAGATGTTGAGGTTGAAGCCTAATTGTTGAAATTGTTGAATATTTTTTGGCACAGGCCATTGTTGGCTTTTGTCCATACGTACATTTTTAGTGTGGATCCTATGCATTGTTTTTTAAATGAGACCCCAGATCACGTCTTTTACTGCTGCATAAAATCACTTCTTATTTATACATCCTCAGTTTAGCCAGGTAAAAGTCCCATTGATTAAAATCTCTTTTCCAAAAGTGAGCGGGTCAAGAGGGCAACACACACAAAGTTTAATATATCTATCTATCTATTTTAGTGAGTGAAAAATGTTGGATCTTACTGAAATTCTGAACCACAATTTCAAGATTTTATTTTTTATTTATTTCAAAACCACAAAATGTCTAATTTTTGGTGTATATTGATCACACTTACATATTGTATTTAATGTCATCCTCAGAGTATTTTAACTGTGACGTTTGAAGTGGCTGGAGATCTCTCTGAGGATGCCCTGAATATCTTCATCCAGGTACTCTACAGTCCGTGTGCCATTACTAATTAGCTCTAACACAATACACTCCTTTGTAAAGTAAACACCATTTTCCACTGTTTCAGGATCTCCTTTGGGAAAAGATGTTCAAAAACAAAGAAGGGCAACCCATGACTGTCATTCGGTTGAAGGTACAGTGAGACACAATAGTCACCCCGGTGGCGTCGGTGATCAATAACTGCCACTTTTTATCTGTATTAATCATTTCCAAACACTTCATTCAGCGTCAGTTAATGTGTCACTCGTGACTTGTGACTTGTGCTTTTGCAGGGCATAGTTTCATTTGCAGGTAAAAATCACCAAGTGATGCTGCAGGGGGTCCACGAGCTGTATGACCTGAATGAGACGCCACAGCTCTGGGAGGAGAACCCGCGGATCAACCGACTGGTCTTTATAGGTGAAGACACACACACACTTCTTCGCACAACTCTTACACACCACTGGGAAGGAAGCAGATCCATTGAACTGCATTAAATGGATCAAAATGGCCTGAAAATCTTAGTTTTTAAGTTTATGTGCTAATTTTCCTGTAATGGAGGAAGTACAAAAACATTTTATGAGAATTTTCACAGTTTAGTAGTTTCATCCATGACAAGTACCAAATTAAGTTATTTTTTCCAGGGAATTTCCTTGGAATTGTTTAGGAAAATGTTATTAAATTATAGACCTGTAAAATACAGCCTTACCCATTTTTCCCTTTTACATCGGACTGCCTTGGGATTTCTGCATAACCTTGAGAATAACTGTATACATAACACCTAACATACCTACATCTGTGTGTTTATCCATGCTCCATCAGTCCTCACGTTTGTCTCTACTCTGACCTGCAGGTAGAAACCTGGACAAGAGCATCCTGCAGGAACAGTTCATCTCTAGAGTGTTGGAAGGAGCCGAGAAAAAATAGCTACAAGTATCTCTCTCTTCTTTGCATTGAAAACTGATGATTCTGGAGCAAAGGTCGTGGCTTTGGCCATCCACAGATCTGGGACTGTGTTTCAGATGTTCACTACTGTCCTATAGGAAAGACAGGGTAAGTCAGAGGATGGTTTACGGTAGGGATCGATAGGCTGAAACTGTGATAATTCACCATTACCTGCTTTAAAAGCTACAGTATATCTACGAGTGTTTATGTTGCTGCAGTGCCGGATCTACAAGCTGTGAAACGTAGACTGAAAACGACCTCTTAAATGTGTGCACATAAGATGCAACAAAGCTCCAGAAATTTAATCAATACATTTGTTTTTTGGTTGCTTTCATGATTATGGCTTTGTAAAAATCTGCCGTTTTTAAAAGTCGGGAGCCCCAAAGTGTTGGAAGTTGCAAATTGTCGCACAGACCACATCAAGTGTGGTACAAGACTGTATTTCATAAACAAGTAGACTTGCTCATGTTCCTGGCTTTCAACATACTGTATTTTTAACTTATTCAAAATAAAAAAAAAACATCTGAACATCTTCTAAACTGCTCTCATATGTCTAAACACAATCAATGTTTTTAAAAGAATTTAAAAATGGCTAGTTGAAGGTGACAACAGCCGACTATTAACATGACAACAGACACAAAGTGGCTTTGTGTTAAAGCGCTAAGTTCACCATGATACTCAACAAAGTGTGAAAAGCTCCTGTAAGAGCATTAACATCTTCACTTTTATTGTTATGAAACTCATACAAGAGTTTTAACTGATGCATCCAGTCAGCAGGATATATTAAAAGATGGTGTTTGTTTCAGAGGTGAGATGACTCAAATATTGCAGGTAAAGTCATGTTTAATGACCAAAATTTCTTAAAAATGCCCCAAATTTATAAATGGCTATAATGATTGTTTATGAACATTTTGTTGTAATATTGTGATTTACACATAAACTAGGTGATTCCTAAAATGTATTCAACTTTCCACCACAGTTAAACTTTTTTACTGGTTATATTTAATCCTAAATTGAAAACTAGTTTTACTGGTTCCCAGTGAAGATGTAATGTTTTCTTTCAAGAGATTTTTTTTATTAATCTACTTGTTTGTCATGCATTTTGCCATGTTTAAAAAACCCTGAGAGTTTCGGATAGGACAAAATTGAAGTGAAACTGTTAAATCGCAGCTTCAGTTGAGTTGGTGCTTGTAATACTTGACTGATTACAGTCACTCTATTTTCTGGTATTTGTGACTTTAGGCTTCATGTGTGAGAACCATCTCTCTCTCACACAGTAGGTCCAGTAAGGTGAGGAAATAGGTGGAGTTTTCCCAACTTGGTCATTTGCAATGGAGATGGTTTAGCAGTACGGCTTTAGCACATATCCGCTGTTGGGCTGGTTTGCTTTGAGGATGACTCCGCTTATTCATCCCGGGTCATAAAGCCGAGCTGAGCCCTGTAGCCCAGAGCGCACCGTTCAGCTGAGCCGTTTCCTACTCGATTCTGATGCTGATGGCCTCGTTAAGGCGACTATTGGCTCTTTTCTGTGCGGGCTGCGGGAAGCCCCACCACGGCCATTTTCATGGTCACACCTCCTGCGGGCATCCAGAGGTGGCAAACTAAACGAACCCGCGGGGGATCCGAGGGGGAAACACTTGGTTTCTTAACACTGGCTAGGCGTGGTGTTAAAGTTCTCAAGAACATCCACCTCCGACTGAGCTGCTGCGATTTGTAATAGCAGATGATTAAAATACCAAGATTAAACTTTAACGTCTTATCAATGTATTTTGGAAGCATGGTGCACAGAACATTGCCTATATCAGGTTCACATATGGGTGTATACTGTGGATGTGTGGACCATTTGTCCTGCAGGAGTGCAAAAAGTGATGAGACTGAAATGAAACAGTCGTTATTTTGGTGACGCGTAAAACCCACACATAAAGGATTGCCATTTTTCTTTAGTATTTGGGAGATTTTGTTACATTTGATGTAATTCTGGTTTGACACTAACTCTAGTTTCTTGGCAATTGAAATTAAATGCATAGATACTTTGCCGTCTATAAACTGTCTTTGCATGAATATGCCGTGCGCACTTCAGGACTCCCCAAGCCCCCCCCCCCACCTGTGTGCTTGCCTCCCCTGGTTCCCCGCGGTGAGGGGCTACTCTGATAGGTCCAGAGGGTTAATGGGACTGGCCTGCAGGGCAGCAGTCTCCCAACATAAAAAGCCTCATCCCTCCTTTCCAGAACTAACAGCCGATAAGCAAGATTTGAGTCGGACTGGACAGTAGATGCGCTTTTACGCACGAACAGGGTCCTTTCGGTTTTTACGCACGGCGAACCATTAATGCCTCTTTGGCACAGTTGAGTTTTTACGCGTTTGTGAGCATTCCGCGTGACCATGACTCTCTCCAGTAAATTTGAAGCTTCACTACATGTCGCTTCGCCTCTGGAAGAGGATGAGATCGACATAGTGGGCGAGGATGAGCCAGGCCACGGGCGTTTATACCGAAACCAGTGCTCCACGGACGCCGGGTCCTCAGCAGAATCTGGAGCCGAGTTTGACTCTTCTGAACCAGACTCCTCGGGGGAGAGCGAGAACAGTTTCTGCGCAGACGCACCGCAGTCCAGGAAAGTCCAGAGCAGCTCCGTGAAGCCTCCCTACTCCTACATTGCCCTCATCACCATGGCCATCCTGCAGAGCCCGGTGAAGAAGCTGACGCTGAGCGGCATCTGTGACTTCATCAGCAACAAGTTTCCCTACTACAGAGACAAGTTCCCCGCTTGGCAGAACTCCATCAGGCACAACCTCTCCCTTAACGACTGCTTCATCAAGATCCCAAGGGAGCCTGGAAACCCGGGCAAAGGTAACTACTGGTCTCTGGACCCTGCCTCTGAGGACATGTTCGACAACGGCAGCTTCCTTCGGCGGAGGAAGCGCTTCAAGAGAAACCAGCCCGAGCTTGGCAAAGACGGACTTATGTTTTATTCCAACTTGAACTGCTACCGGCCGTACGGGCAACCATATTGCGTACAAGGCCAGGTAAGCCCCCCGCCTGCTGCTCCTATCCGGTACATGCCTGTACAGGAGGGCATCATGATGCCTCCGTCTTCCTATCACCTTCCACCACAAACTTTGAACAGTCACGGGAAGTGCAGTGGGCCTAAAGACTTCAGAGCGCAGCTTTGCGCAACAGAACCAGCTGAGCCAAAGCCTGGCCCGCAGGCAAAGTGCTCCTTCAGCATTGACAGCATCATGAGCAAACCATCTCCCATCAGTGCACACAACCCAAATCCACTGCAGAGCCCTCGCAGCGCTCTAGGATACGGTCATCTCATGTCGGGCCCTGCTGCCTGCTTGGTGCCGACTCTCCTGCAGGCTCCCAGGACTCCATTCTGCCCCCCTGCCATGCTGAGCACTGCTCCTTTAAGGAACGAGCATCTCAGACTCTCTTACCATCACTGCTGAAGCCTTTACAGTATCTATTAGTTTGATGCTCTGTGAAGACACGTTGGTGTAGCTCATTTCTTAAAGAAATATTCTGATTGCATGATATTTATGTGCGTTGACGTTCAAAGTCTTAAAGTAATCTGTGTAAATAAGATGAGTGGTAATATATTTGTGAAACTTGCTACAGTGGAAACTCATGTTGTGTTTTTGTTGTTAATTAAAGTGTGAAAATAAATGTCTTCAAACATTTCTGTGATGTTTAAAGCTCTTTATTTTGTTCCTTAAAGCAGAGAGGTGCAGTTTGAACAAAGTTATTTGGGTCCGGGCCCAGTGGAAATATAAAGTAAGGAATAGGACAGGAAAAACACCTGATAAATGCTTTCTTTAAAACAATATCTAGTGAAAAATATATTACATTTTGTAATTGTGAGATGATGCATTAAGTGTCAGTTTAGAAAGTTTAATTCTCCCCCAAATTCACAATGTCTCACCATTATTAAAGTCAAACTTTTCAACTAATACAGGTCAACATGCTCCCAATCAAGTCCGTTCTTTTGCATATTTGCCAATGATATTTTAAGACTTTTTTTACAACAGCAAAAGAAAAACAAAGCAAAACACATAAAAATATTACACATATGTTATTCCACAAGTTACAGGGTATTGACATGGCATCATGGCACAGTTAACCTGTTAAACCATCAACCATTCACTTAAATTCTTCAATCAAACTAATGACCAGTTGCCATTTTTGGTAAAAAGTTGCTCTCGGTTTGACAGCGTGAATCTAATTTTCTCTAAATGTAAAACATGAATAAATTTCTTTTGCCACATATCCAATGTTGGGAGATTCTCAGATTTCCAAAGCTGAAGCAACAAATTTCTTGCAAGCAGTGTGGATAGAGAGATGGCCTGAGCTTCATACTGTCCTTCATTCTACCTGACTCAACCTCCCCAAATAGTGCAGGTAAAGGGGCAGGGGGGATGCCTTCTTAAAGGCCTTAATAAAAGAGTCTTAAAAATGACCCCAAAAAGTTTGCAACCTATGGCATTGTAGGCATTTGTGAGACAGAGTTCCTTGATCTTTCAAACATTTCACACAGTGGGGTAAAACATCTTTGGTTGTTTTTTTTTTTGTTGGTTTTGTAATATTTTAAGTCTTTTTTAAAAGTGTAATCATTCTAAACTCACAGTTAAAACACCCCTTTGCAGATATTTGGCTTTTATGGAGATATAATAACTGAGATAAAACACTGGGAGAAAAATTTAAAGCACATTTTCCAACCAGCATACTGATAAGCATAATGCCAGCTCCAAACCTAAGTCACGGTTGATAAAGTAGGCTAGGGCTAAAGACACTCGCTGATCTACAGTTAAAAAGAGTCTCTAATAGTTTACTTTTTAAGATGAACTTTGCTTTTTTTTCATCCTGATCTTAACACATTGAAAGCCCACTCAGTTCACACACACAATACAAAATAAGTAATATTTCTGCTGTTATTTTTAGGCTGTATGTGTTGTGGGATGAAACACTCAAAGACAGGGGTGTCAAACATAAGGCTGTGGGCCAGAACCGGCCCACGAAAGGGCCCAATCCGGCACACCTAATGTTGATGCACATGTGCAGGCTGAGAGCTTTCAGGAGCCATTTAAACTGTGAGCAGATACTTCATCTAAAATCATGCCTTAGGGGCTTTTCCACTCTGATCAGAACACAGCTCTGTGAAATAACACAAAGCACTTTTTGTGGTCACATATAAAGATATCAAACATTGTGCAAAATATTGTCAACCAGCAGCTTCAGTACAAAAGACTCTGTATCAGACTTATGTCTTAAAACAATATTAGTGGAACCCTGCTGCTGAGGCACTGACAAAACTTCAGATTGTGAGGCAGGGGACGACTTAACCTGCTTCTTCAATAGCTTCCGCTTTAGTGGGAAATCATGAAAAACAAACGTCACATATAATGAAAGTGAGCAGCAGACTGACTGAAAGTGGAAAAACTAAGACATACTGTTGAAATTACTCATAATGCAGCACTTGAGATCAAATTATTTGTATGTGGCCCCTGAAATAAAATGAGTTTGACACCGCTGTTTTAAAAGGTATTTGTGTTTAAAAGGTCATTCCTTCTTCCTGCCTCAAGGTGGTGCTGTTTACCAAATATTGGAGCACATACAATGCGGACTGCTGCAGGCTTGTAATGGCCTAACCTACTCTTGTAATAATGTGAGTAACAATGCATTTAAAAGCTATACTGGAAACATGTGCAAATAAACTGCAGAGGACAGTGAGATATAGAACTGAAGATCCTGAAACAAATGTGGCTATGATGAAACACTCTGCAGTTATGGAGTGAAGCTGTGCTCAGTGCGCTGTCATTTCCCACATATAAACTCCTATAAGTGACTTGAGTCACGGCTTATGCCTTTATACCGGGCAGTGGTGACAGCTCAGACACAGGAGGTGTCCGGTTGCAGACCGGTGGTCCCGACACAATTCCCCTCTGCCATCAGTCAAAGGTCTATTTTTGGCCTGAGGCTCAGCTGATTGTGGGCCTTGAAGATTCTGGCCCTCCCTGATTTTTTTTTCTTGTAGTCAGTTGTTCAGGCTTATTAGGAAAAGAGGGAGTTGTCTAACAGCAGAGGAGAGTTCTGCTGAATGTTAACTTCAGTGCTGAGGGATGCAGCTCTGTGGGCTTTAGCACAAGTTGGTGGTGAGGACATTTTTGGTTGGGTGTTTCCTCCTGTCCCTGTGTGGGACTCCTTTCACTGCTCTCCTCCTTAACAGGGAACAGCAGCTTCACTTCACAGGCTGACGAGGTCCAACTTTGCTCCACGTTAAACTACTTTGACTCTGTGGTCGGACACCACCAGCAGCGAACTTTAAAAACTAACTCCAGGTTGTTTGATCGGCGTCCTCCCGTTGGGCCCCGACGAGGAGGATGGAGACGAGCCCCATCCCGGTGGTGACGGTCCAAACCGCCCCCTTTGACGACCAGCGGCCCGGTACCAACGGGCTGCGGAGGAAGACTGCGGTGTTCGAGGGGAAGAAGAACTACCTGCAGAACTACATCCAGAGCGTCCTGTCCTCCATCGACCTGCGGGACCGACAGGGCTGCACTATGGTGGTGGGCAGCGACGGCCGCTACTTCAGCCGAGCTGCCACCGAGGTGATAGTGCAGATGGCAGCTGCCAACGGGGTAAGAAGGGTGGGGGCGACCTCCAGTCCTCACATACAAGAGACTGCCAAGCATTTGTTCCACTGTATCAACATGCTGGCAACATGCTAGCCATGCACAAGACTAACATGTCTGAGTAAAAGTAAAATTAAAGTGTATCTTCACCAGGGCCGTAATCACCTGTTTAACATAGAGGGGCATTTTCAGTGCCACCCAACCCTTCAGGGGGGCTTAGGGAGGCTCATCCCAGGATACATTTTTAGAAACTTTACAGCTAAACTGACCATTTTGGAGCATTTTGAAACAAAAATGCTGATGGCTGATAGCCATTCTTGGGAGCCAGCATGTGATGGAGGGCCGCACAGGAAAAGAGCACACACTATGACCTTTTCATGACTTTTTTATGACATACTATTCTATGATTTTTTTATATGACGCTTCCCAAAAACTTTAACAATCGACAGTGATATAGCCTATGCAACACTCATATTACAGTCTAGTTTCCACTTTTTTAATACATTTTAAAGCAATGGAATAAAGAGACAGTACAGTGTTCGATATTGATTGTACCCACCCACAGCAGCTGAGTAACAGCTTCTGCTTTGCTGATGTATGGCAACACCACTTGCACAAACAACACGCAGAACTGCAGTACATTGTGATACTAGAACCCGTGGCAATAATAAAAATGGCAATTTGGGAAGTTTATTTATAATTCTGTGAGTAGATTTGCTACGATTATTTCAGACAGTGATGCGTGGTTACCTTTCATGGCATAGCAGTTTTTTCCTTTATATCTGGGGAGACATTTTAAGCAAATTGGGTATTTTGACGGATGTGTCCCCTCTAATATATTGCAATTCCTTTCATAGAAGTAAACATAAATGAAAATAAAGTAAAGAATTAGTTGTCTGTAAGGTAAATCCAAATGTGACTTAAGCTGCTCATCACTGCAATCAAGAACAAAGATGAAATAAAATTGCCATAAATGATGCAAATTATGAATGTTTTCCCCAAAGATGCAATCATATTTTGGATTCAGGATGGATGTTCATTTGTCTAAGCTGTGGCCCAGTGGTCCCCAACCTGGCTGAGTCCAAAGGGATGAGCTGAGAAGATGATTACTGGTGTAGAAGATGAGCAAAAACAAAATTATGTTTACTAATGTTTACCCTTTTTATTGTAAGATATTGTATAGCTTTACAAAAATGGAAGCCTGAGAATTGAAAAACCATGTTTCCAGGGTACTGCTCACCTCTCATAGATACCTAAACTTTGTATTAAGGGGACACATTACAAGCAAAAAAAGACAGGGAAGCATTTCTGTTTGCAAGAATAACCATACTATCTGCAGAGATTGTTCCAACTTCTCTTTAAAAAGATAATTAGTAGGGCTTTTGATTTTTAAATCAACATTTTATAAGTAATATATCAACATGTTGCACTGCAAAGGTCAGTATTTATTATCATGGCTGACATGTGTGCAGTTACTCCTCAAACAGACATGAAAGCCCTAGTTTATGTGATAGTAATGATCGGTGGTATTAACACATGCAAACCCATCCAAAGTGTGTGTGTGTGTGAGCTCTCAAGTGTCAGCAGCAGATAAATTAAAATAGGAAGACAGAGCGAGAGAGACATAGAGGAGGAAAATCCCCTCCGCTTGTTTAAAGCGCTTGCTGCGAGATCTTTTTTGATTGGTTTGGGCAGTTTCCAAAGGAAAATCTGAAGGGAATATAATTTGTTTTTGAGATCTGTCCGTTTTTCTGCTGGCCCAGCCAAATGTCTCTTGATGTCGGCCTTATCAGCACTTCCATCCATCCTGCCCTATTTTCCTGCCAACGTGTGTTGCCCCCCTCGCTCTCACTGTTTCACCTCTCCAGGGCCAGACTTCGTGCTTTGGGGATCCCCTGTCAGATGGCATTGAACCAAAAGTCAGGGCAGTGGCAACTTGCAGATAACCGACCCAGTGCATGCACTATGTTTCTTTCACTAGTTACTGAATACAGTCTAGTGGGAAATGATAGATTGCATTATACACATTGTTAGGTCATTACACACAGTACTATGCAGGCAAAATGTGTTTGGAAGAGTACGTTTATTAGGGTTGTCCCTCACTTTCCTTATCTTTTCTTTATATACACATACAGCATGCCGGATGTTAGGAGGATACACTGACGTCAGGAGAATAAATTCCTCTCCAGTGAGGACACATTTATTTAGTATGGCTGATATGCAGGGGAATTATGGGATGCTGGTGGTATTACCACTTTAAAAGTAGCATACGAAGTATTAATAGAGAGTGCAGCTCTGTTATTTCGGCACCCTCTCGGGGCAGATCATTTGCTTTTTTAAATCTGGATGTCAATTAGTCACCTGTAGAATGATGACAAATCTTTGAGCCTGGGTTGCATTCAGTTGTAGTTGGACAGATGGGCTTTTGAAATTTTTCAGGTCAGAGTAGACTAAAAAAATCTGTCAAAAATCTGCCAGCTCAAGAAACACTACCTGGCATTATTTTTTCTGCTTCATTTCCCCATGAATAATCACTTTTCCATGCAACAAAATTTATATTTACGCAGCATTTAGGAAACAGCTGAGGCAGCTACAAAAGACAGTAGACCCCTGAACTATTCTCTCAGTAAGCATGATTACAATAGATGACATCCTGGATTGATGTGCAACTAACATTGCGTCTCTCTAATATCTGTGCTGTGTAGATTGGTCGTCTGGTAATCGGCCACAACGGCCTCCTGTCCACCCCTGCTGTTTCCTGCATCATCAGGAAGATCAAAGCCATTGGCGGGATCATCCTCACAGCCAGTCACAACCCCGGAGGCCCTGGTGGAGACTTTGGAATCAAGTTCAATGTGGCAAATGGAGGTGAGGACTGAAAATCTTCCAACTGCTTTTTCCTATTGAGTATGTTTAATGTCAGAGGGAGGGCTTTGAAACCGTCTGTAAAGTCAGGGATGTTTTTTTTACCAGAAAACAATGAATGCCAGTGTTTGCCAAGTTGACACACCTGTCTTTATTTGTGTGGTAGGCCCGTCTACGGACACAGTGATGGAGAGGATCTACCAGGTGAGCCGGACGCTCGAGGAGTACGCCATCTGCCCCGATCTTCGCATTGACCTGTCCAGGCTGGGAAGACAAGAATTTGATCTGGAGAACAAGTTTAAACCTTTCAGAGGTACAATACTCACTTACTCTGTTTGCCTTTCGTCCAAGTGGTACTATTGTTGGTGCCGCTGTCGCAAAGACAGCCAGATCACTTTCAGTTTTCCATAGAGCATGGCAACTACCACAGTTTCCACACGTTGATTGTTACACCGTCTGCCAGTTCCACTGCTGGAAATAGTAACTGCACAGAACCTACATTGATAGTCTTTGGTAACTGGGGATAGCTACCAGGGAAAACAAAAGCACTGTCATCTTCCTGTTTTGGTTGCACAGTGGTTGACGCACTTCCTTTGTGCCGTAAATCGAACCTTAATTTTCTTGGTACCCAGTGACAGACAGAATTGCATAGTAAAAGCAAGGCTTATAGGCATGGATTGATTACTCGACAGGCCTACTGGGCACAGGCCCAGGGGTGCAAGGTATCACGGGGGCCCTGGCCTTCGTTTGCAAAATGCCAAATGTCACATTAACACATACTGACCAAGAGGAGACGGTTACCCCAGTGAGACACAAAACAACCTCAAGGAGAAATAAACCCACAAAAAAAATGCATAGCGACTGCAAAGACACGCAAAACCACCACAGAGTCTGTATGCAGGAGAGGTGGTGGGGCCCTTTGCATGTCTGTGTCCAGTGGCCCATTGTCTCATAATATGCCTATGCTTATAGGGAACCAATCAAAATGATGATGTCATTATTTTATAGCTATTACACTGTAAATCAACATTTACTTTCTACTTACATAACAGTGAGTTAAGCAAAAAAACATGTCTATTTCCACTTTAATCCACACATGCATGCACACAAACAAATAATGCTAATCGTCTCTTCTCTGTGTTCCTAGTGGAGATCGTAGACTCAGTTGACGTGTATCTGCAACTGCTGAGAAACATCTTTGACTTCAGTGCCATCAAAAGTCTTCTCACAGGACCACATCAGGTCAAGATACACATAGATGCCATGAATGGAGGTGAGACAATTCATCATCTACTTTACATATAGCCCCTGAGCTCTTATAAATGTTACTGGAGATTAAACAGTGTCTGTCTTACCTCCTCTCCTCATGTTGTGTCGCAGTGATGGGCCCCTATGTGCGTAGGATCCTGTGTGATGAGTTGGGAGCTCCTGCTAACTCTGCTGTCAACTGCGTCCCTCTGGAGGACTTCGGTGGTCGACCTCCTGAGCCCAACCTGACTTACGCCACCTCTCTGGTAGACGCCATGAAAGGAGGTGACTTTGGCTTTGGAGCTGCATTTGATGCAGATGGGGTAAGACATGTCTACTTTTAAATGTCTCAAATCTGATGTTCAACTGGTGGAATCATATGATTGAAATGCATTCAGTTTTCCAGTGGATGCTTTTTTTATACTACTATCATTTAGAAAATAAATTCAATATGTTAGTCAAATGCATTTTATTGTGAAGCAGCGACAGAAACGTAGGTGCTGGCTGTAGCTAATGGAGCAAAAATGTTGCTCGATAAGTGGTTTTCTTTTGTTAAAGAGGTATATTGGAAGAGATTTTCTTTAAGGCCTCTCACTCATCCCACTGTCTGACATTGCACAAGACTCTCAAAGCTTTAGTGCTGCACTTCTGGTCCTGTCATCTGTTTTGCACCATAAAGCAATAACCTCTTTGTGATATAAAATAATAATGTAGATTTAGAGGAAAGTCCCAAGTATTCTGATTATAACTGTGGTATTTGGAGGTTGGAAGAGGTTGATAATGTTTATTGGTTTAATTTAGTTCACAAACATTAACATTGCAATGCTTTATTTATTTTAAATAGATGCCCTTTCTTACATGTCATGAGATATCTTTTATGATGGTCACTCAGCATTACACTCATTCAAAACCTATTCAGGTTTTATTTTAATTTTTTTTTTTTTTTTTTACAGAATAAGACCAAATCCAGGTTATTTAGACTCCACCCATAGATACCAGAGAGCGTATTATTTATTTTTTATTTGTTTTTGTTTGCTCATTGATAACAGGAAGACAAGAAATGTAGGACTGAATAATACTGTATCCACGATGATCCAACAAGCAGCTCACTTTTTCCACAGTGTCATCCAATAGTCATTTCTACTGTACACACACACACACACACACACACACACACACACCCTTTGCAAAGTAAATTAGCTCATCATCAGGAGAATTATGTCATATCTGCTCTGTTTCTCCCACCAGGATCCGTATCTTCACAGTCATTAGCACCAGTCGCTGTAATCTCACTGTATGCAGGTCTCTTTTTTGGGGTCACTGTTACATAATACCGTAACCAATATCTTCCAAACTTTAAACAGTAATTGTGAATGTTGGTGAGAAAAAAAAGCACTCTATTTTTTTTTTTACTTATTTCTGGCTTATATTGCTCTTTGCAGCAGAACTGCAAATCCAACTTTACCGAATGTTATGGCAACCCAAAGGTTATTATGCTGTGTGACTGATAGCTGAATAGTTTTGCTTCCATAATGTATTAAGTAGCATCATTTAGACAACATGGAGGTCTGTGGTGCAGAAGAATAAGCCCAGTTCATTGTTAGTTTTGGTCTCCTCATAGGATTAATTGAGAGGATTAGGATTAGTAAGCAAAAATCACCAACCTTATCCTTTGTTTTGTTTTTTACAATAAAGCTAAGTCTGAATGCAGTTCTCTCTTCACATCATTACACTAAAAACCAACAACTAGACTCACATTGTACTAAATGCTGTGCCGTTTTCAGGACCGCTACATGATCCTTGGAGAAAACGGCTTCTTTGTGAACCCCTCAGACTCAGTGGCCATCATGGCTGCCAACCTCTCCACCATCCCCTACTTCAGACAGATGGGAGTCAAGGGCTTTGCCAGAAGTATGGCCACTAGCGCTGCCATCGACAGGTATAACACACGCTAACACATGCACACACCCTCATACCCCTTTTTCACCAAAGTGGGGCTAGTTCCATTCGGGTGCCTGCAACCGTTTTGAGCATTTCTGCCAAAAAGAATTTGGTTCAAAACCTAAAACAGATCGCTCTTAGCTGGAACCAAAAAAATAGCAGGTTGTCCTTGACCTGAGGTGCAAACGATGACGACATCAGTGGCCATATCACATTCAACAGGTTGGAAAGAGAGGATGGAGTCTTGCACAAAATAGTCTTTTATGTCTGCGTATCATTAATAGTTGGTCTATGCTTGGTTTTTTTGGATAAAAACAAATATTTGTGACACAAAGTTCAGTTAGGAACTAGCAAATATGGTGGAAAGGGGTATTAGTAGGTCTAGGGGGTCCAGTGGAAAAAGAAACTGGAGCATTTCGCAGCTTACATTAGTGTAAGCTGTTACACCCCACCCTTAGGCGGCCCTATGGCGCGAAAATAAGCCCAACACTGACCCAAAATAATCACAAATACACCTTTAAAACGCTCAAATCCATGGGATTTATTAATACTAAAACAAGCAAACAGGACAACAAAAATCCCACGATGAGAGGCAGCAGGACCAGCAGTCCCCACGCCAGAGGCCTCTCCCCTTTGCTGCTGGCACAGGAGGTCTTAAGCATCTCCTCCATGCCAGGTGCACTGCACCTCATTAACTAATGCAGCACACCTGGGCAGATCCACAAGGGAGAGGAAAAGGCACAGCAGCACAGAACACAGAAGACTTATCCCAGTACACTGAAATCTGGAACAATGGTGCTCAGAGCACCCCGTACTACATGCGGTCACCTCTTCAATATGAAGCAAATGGTGTACGTAACAACAGATGGGACCACTGCTGATAGAAAGTGTCCCCTTGGGTCTAATTTGAATCAAACAAGATCTTATCATAAAGGGCCAATTAAGCTTCTGCCAAATCAGTGGGTGCCACTCCCACCAGGTGCAAAATGGCTACGACCATGAGGTGAAAAGAAAACCAAAGCCAAACAAAGTCACTGCATTTACCAACACCAAAAACAGTAACACAGGTGACCAACACAAACATGGAGTGCAACAGCCACATGCCAAAGGATCATAACAAGTAGACCAACTACAAAGTTGCTGCCATAGCAACAGCAACACAAAGATCCAACAAAAGTGAACACAAAATGGACACCATGTGGTCTTCAACACCACACAAGTTACTGTAATGGATGCAGGAAACCAGCAACACAAACTGACCTAATGAATTGGGAAGCCACACCCTTCACTGTAAGATCCAGTGATCTGTGGGGTGACTACATCCCAAACCTAAAACAGGGCACAATGAATTTGCTACAACAAATACCAAATAGCAGTGACCAAGTGACAAGTGACCACACCAAAAAGTGGACTCCAACAACCACAGAACAAAATGGTCACAATGTAGTTGAGCAAAGCAGCAACCCACAAGTGACCCAGCAAATGTGGAGTGCAGTGACCACAACCCTAAAGGTCACAAACCACACCAACTTTTTTGATGCAACTGTGTCTTTATCAGGGTCCCAGTGCCCAACTCCATGCTCTATAATAACACCAGAAACAGAAGAACACAGATGTATCTTAAAGCGGTACAAAAAGTACAAGTATTGTGTCCGTAAAGTGCATTAAATTAGAGGAGACATGACAAATTCAGTTCTTCCTTTAGGCCAAACGACTCAACTGTATTAAGAGCATGAATCTAATCTGCCTCTCTGCAGAGCCCTGAGTTGAGTTTGTGTTCAGATCAAGTAACTCTCTCAAGCTCTTTAAGTTTTTTCCCAACGTAAACCAGACCACAGGGACATTTCATCATGTGTGCTGCTGCAGTTTATGTTTGGATCTAAGGGGCTTCGCCTTCCCTTGTCACACCAACTCAACCTCTCTCCACAAACTACTGCAGCAGCCCAATCTCTGGAGAGGGACGACACTCTCAAATGAAGACTCACCCACTATGAATAAGACTGTGAGATCACATACACACAACCCCCGCGCACACATATACTCACCGCCTATAAATATTGTCCGTTATGTAAGACTAGAGGCGAGCAGAAGGTGAGAGGATGTGATCCCAGCTAGAGTCATCCCCATTAACATTGTTCCAGTAGGAGGGTTCCCAGCACTGCACCCAACTGAGTGCTGCTCAATGAAAATGTGTCATTTAATGCAATGAGGGAACCAGGAAAGATCAACTGGAGTTAGTTCAGACTCTGTGTAAGTGTAGTTCAACAAACTATTGCCTTCAGCAAGTTGAGATAGATTCACTATTCATGCAATTTTTATTTTTTCCCCGTAAAATATCACTGGAAACCTGTTCAAAATCTATTACAAGTTGTTGAATTGAAACATAAAACAAAATAAAATGGCAGTACAAGGTTTTCACCTGCCAACTCCGTCAAGTGTCTCCTATCTGAAGAATGAAGTGCATATCTCTATGAGTGTGTGTCTGTGCTATGGATGTGTCACAATGTGGGTGTGTGTGTCCATATACGACTGCATCTCTTAAGAATTATATTTATATGCAAATATTTTGTACATTCAAAGTACATTTGGGGGGAAAATATTATTGTTCTTTCTGCATGTTAGGCAGAATGTTTAAATTGTTTTTACAATATTTTAAATTATCCTGATGGCATAAGTTTCTGTTGGATACCATCCCTGTGAAAACTGCAGCAGTCTAAACCAGTGATTCCTAACTGGTCCAGCCCCGGGGTCCAGACTTATTTGGCGTCATACTTGTGTTTGGCCATGTCATTGAGCTAGTTTGCTGTCTCTGCAAAGTAGCTGTCCATTAGTCACTCATTCTGCAGCAGGAAACGGCACATCAAAATAAAAGCTCTGTGCCAGAAATTTACTGTACTTAAAAATAAAGTGTGTTTTCTACAAATCAGACACATTTCAGTCACTTGCGGTCCATTGAGAATGGACCCACGACCCACTTTTGGACTGCCACCCACCAGTTGGGAACCACTGATCTAAACTGTCCATCACAGTATCCTTGATCCTTGGCGAAGAGACAGCTGTGGCGGACGTTGTTGTCCGTTTTGGTTTTTAGTACTACCACTGGAAGAGCCAAAGTAAAACCGCAGAAAACAGAGATCATGGTTAAAAAACAAAAACATTAACATTGACAGTTCGTGATGAATTTGGAGCCTTTGTCAACATAATATAACCAGATGGGGAATCAAGTCAATGTTTTGCAAGTTACAAGTAAGTCTCAAGTCTTTGCACTCAAATCCCAAGTCCTAAACTTTGAGTTTCGAGCCCTTAACAAGTCATAGCGTGCTCTTTGACAAATATAAAGCCATTTTAACAACATATTAATCATCTATTAGATTTACAATAATCATGAATGCTTTATAAAATTTGTATTTATATGTTCAAACAAGTTTGTTGGAAGTTGTATCTTCGTCTGCAATTTTTGACCTGCATGTTTTCCGTACTGCACTTCGGTTTTGTTGACCACTTGTAGCTTTTGTAGGTGAACGAAACTATCCTTATTTTCAACTGGCGTTTAATAGCATAGCATTAGTTCTTCATGGTTCTCTCCTGCAACCTGACTGGATGCTGTCAGATTGGTTCAAACAAAGTGGATCTGCAGAATTACACGTGAACTTGCTGGGAATAGCATTAATGTTAGTTGATTCAGGAAATGAAGGGACACTAATTGATTCATGACATTTTAAATAACATACGTCTTAATCTTAGGGCGCGGGGGAAAGTAAGTAAAGTAACAAGTCACTGGTGTTACGTCGTGTCCTCACCTCTGCTGTTTGCCTCCTATATACCCTTGCTTCTTGTTACAGGATATGAGCATCACACTATTTCCTGAATTGGTATTGAGCACTGCCAGGAAACATATAGAATATTACGAACCAGAATAGTTGCATATGAACAAGATTCATAGGCTGACATGTGTGTGTATGATTGAGTGCGTGCATTAGTATGTGTTAGCACTGGCAGACATTGAGGAAGTGACCTCACTGCCAATCCTGATCTCTCTTGATTCACAGTTACAAGTATGTGGAGTGGGATGTTACATCACAGAAATATTGGTCATTTTTGTTTGTGTAGGGAGACTCCTACACACACACACACACACACACACACACACACAAATACATGCACACACACTTGCCCAAGGCCTGAGGCTCTGTCTTATGATGCTGAACCATAATGATCACAGTGAAAGAGCTGCTTCAAAGTTATGCTCACCCTGCCTCCCATGTCAGCCTCGCTTCATCTCACACACACACACACACACACACACACACACACACACACACACACACACACACACACACATATACACACACACACAGACTGGGACCTGAGACGCAAATGTCACATGTCCCACTACAACCCTGAGCCATGAGCCTCACTCCCTCACACAGCATACACAAGCTCACACACTCTGTAAAATGACCTTTTCATTAGTTACTACTAAAAATATCTCCTCCATCTCTCTTTGTCTATTTTTGCAGCATTTTCCTTTTTTTGTATTGATGATAACATAAATGTAATTTCCTGGAAACTTGGTTGTGCAATCTCCTGAGAAGTAGAATTACCTTACAGTGTGATGTCTATTACAGATAATACCTAAACTACAGATTATATCACGCTTTGGGCTTTCAGAAGAGCTCCGTCAGAAATAAATTGCATTATGTAAGATTTTCATTTTTTGCCTGTTAAACCCATTTTGCCGACACACTCTAGGGTACGTGCTCTTATGCAGAGCACACCTACCTCTTCAATGAGCACTTATCTGATAATTACTGGCATTGTTGCAGGACAGGGTCACTTTGTCCAGCTTCATAACCACCACTTAAACTGCTAACGTTGCACTGCTGTCTCTGGATGCAGAATGTACATATCTGCATGTCTACAGCTAACTCCAGGAAGTGTTGAAGTACTTAGTAGTGTGGTGTTGGACCCTGGAGTCGGCCCAAGTGTAGGCCTTTTTAGGAGAGCGAGTGGCCTGTGTGTGTGTGTGTGTCTGTAGGCTGAGTGTTTAGACTGAGCAACCCTCCCCACTGTGTGTTTATGCATAGTCAAGCAAACTGTGTTACAAAGCCTTGATAAATGTGATGGTACTGTATGTAGTTGTGTGTGTCCTGAGGGAATAAGGCAAAACGACAAAGAGAAGGAGAATGTATTTGGGTTCAGGTGGACAGGAGGCCGGAGACTGAGGGTGTCTGTCTCACTGTGTTGTGTGCCTGTGTCCCTCTGTGCACATACTGTAAGTGAGGGCTGATGCAGGGAGAGAGAGAGGGAGGGGTCGGAGGAAGAGAAAGTGGGAGGAAAATTTTGGTAAAGGAAACATCTGCCTCTCCTTTAACCGTTCCAGGGATGGGAGGATGTAGGGAGAAGAGAAGGCTGGGCTCCCCGGTGTGCCTGTTACCAGGATGAAGTCCGAGTTCTTGTACTGAATCTTTGATTAGCACCACAAAGTAGAGAGGTCAAATGTTGTGCTGTAGCTGAATTTTTTTGTGTGTGTTTTATTTCTGTTGTGCTGGTTACTAGGATGACTAAAGCAATCAAGAGACTGTATTGTCTCTCTCAGCTGCCAAAGAATTAAAGTCCCATCTCGGCCAGTCTTACTTCCTGTTTTTTGGTAAAGTTCTGTCTCAAACAGAGAATGTGGGTGTGGTCAATAGTTGGACATAATCCATTACCATGTCAACCAATTTGCCATTCTAGCATATATGTCAAAGTGAAGCATGTGTATTAGCATGGATAGCAATGGTGGTCACTTTAGCATAAGTTATGAGCAAGAGGCCTGAAAGTTATGCATAATTAGGGGCGTGACCACTTTGAATGACAGGCTGTCTACAAGGCATCACCTCAGTTAGTGTGTCAGCTCCACCCTCATCCAAATTTAGTCATTTCTGGCTACCAAATTCCAAGACCGCGACGGCCAAAATGCTGACCTCAAGGCTTTAAACAGCAATCCACAAGCCAATGGGTGATGTCTCGTTAGCTATGGCCATTTTTTTCTAGTCTATAGTCATGAGGTGGAGGATTTGTCTCTACCTCCGTCACATAAAGGAAATACAATTGAATATGAATCTAACGTTAGCTGGAATTCAGTCACTTCTGAATAATAACCGCTCAGCCTAACTATCAAACTGACTGTTGATATGGACATGTTGTGTCACATGAACTTAGGACCCTTATGCATGCACAAACCAGGAAACGGAAAGGTTAGAGGCAGTTTATTGTAGATTGAAGTAGTGGAGCAGAATACTTTAATATCTGGGAATGGTAAGGCAGTGCAGGCGGATTAGCTGAAGGCAGAGCAGTCCAAATCCAGAGGCAGAAAATGAGAATGAGGCTGGATGTGGCAGGTTATGGTTGAGGCTGGTGTTGTGAACGTGAGACACATAACAAAGTGTAAATTTATGTCCAAACAGCACAAAAAGGCCAAGTGTCAAAAATAAACTAGAAGTTGGCCTTGATGTCTGTACTGCAGAGGAGACTGAATGATCTGGCAGAGTCTGGAGGTCTGAGCTGGGGTTTCATACTGCTGTGGATTGATTGTTGATGGGACTCAGGTGTGAAGGTTCAGCAGCTGCTGGCACTCAAGTTAATTGGCAGGAGGAGGGGGACACTCCGGACACTAGGGAGGGGGAAACAGGAAACACAACAGAGAGGCAAAGCCGAAACTCTAGTTGCCCTGTTAGGGTTTTTGGCTAATTTTAAATCAATGTTTCCTACCAATTTATAATCAACTCTGATAAGTAAGCTAGTCATACTTTATATTGGCTACTTTGTATCAAACCAGGCTTACAATTTGGGGTCTTGATGACCCTGTTGTCATTTATTTTTCCAGTATCAGCTGGCTGATGCTTAGTAACCTTATCCCCCACATAACCAACTGTAATCTGTAGATGCTAACTTATCCATGTTACACAAAGTTAGTGAAAAAGTTGAAGTTTCACAGCAGTTTGCTGGGTCCAAAACTGAAGAAACAATCCTAAACTGAAAGCTCACTGTCCTGTTTTGCCCATGTCGAAAACAACCCTGCTGTATCTGCGCTGCAGGTGTAGCCAGTAAAAACATACATACCATATGACATCTTCTCAACCAATGGTCCACATCTATTGCGTTTGTCAGTGTAGCCAAAATACAAGTTAAATTTACTAGCTAGCTCACAATGATGTTGAGCAGTTGTGCCGCTCAGACCCAAAGAGGCATGACAGTGCACCTGTGCAAATATGACCTGCACATGACCTCCAGCTTCTATTATAGTCAAACCCCATCTTCCTTTTTTAGCAACAACCTTCTTTTTTAAATATGAGCACAAAATTAACTTCTTTGTCAAAAATATTTGGCAGACAGCTGGGCTAATCATGACTCAGTGAGATATGACAGATCATAAAAATGCCAAAATACACTAGAATGGGGCTTTAAGGTCTTATACAATATGATGTGCAACTACCACAAGGTTCATTTTACATGCCCCTTGAGTATTGTGGTATTTGAATCATGTTTTTAATTATGTTTTGGTGGAATGAGAAAAGAACCCAAGAAATGTTAAACATCATAAATTGGCACAGATGTAGAAGGTTGCAACTCAAAAAAGAGCATAAATTTAGCCTGATTTGGCATCAAGGTGTCATTGTGCTATAAGGCCGTGGTTCCCAACTCTTTTTGTCTAACGCACCCCTAAAACCTTATTCGGAGAGTCCAAGTACCAAGTCTGCAACACCATCAGGCATGCTCCAGATGTGTTAATTTAAAATGATTTTAAACTGAGTGGTTTTAAATCACATTTTCAGTAGGTTTGCATTCATATCGTTACCATTTTCAACCATTTATCCAACATATTTATCTATATATTGCAACTTCTCGGCTTGCCAAGTTGTCACACATTCTTAATCACAACATTTGGTGTTAAGATGTTTCAAACTGAGAGGTATGTCCTGTGCAGTCCGCCTGATCCCAACCAGACCATACCAGACATGCTTGGTTGGGCTGGAGTTTTGTTCCCATATAAAGTTTCTAAGATTTAGTTCATTTGCAGTGCTGAAAAAAGAACACGAAATGCTGTCATCAAGCTCAAATGTTGTTTTATAAACCAATATTTTGATAGGACACAAGATGCAGAAGGTAGCCAAATCAAACACTGACCCAACAAACACACTTTCTCCCCTGATATAATATTATTAGATGATAAATATCATTTTGACACTGCTTTGGAAAAGCCAAGAGAAGTGTTTTGAAATGGTGTCAGAAAGGTATTCTGATACTGATTCCACAAAAAGTGTTGGTAAAAGCTATGACCATTTACAGAAATCATCTCAACTTTAATTTTGATTTTCAGTCTTGGCCTCTGTGGCAACATCTACAGTGTATTAAATTACCATGTTGTCCAGAGAGTGTTCCTGGTTCAGGTCAAGAAGAACATTTCGAGCCCAAGTAAAGCTCCAGCATGCTGTGCTTTTTGTCTGAATGCCAGCCTAAAGCTTTTAAGTTCAGGCTGAGCTCTCTTCAGAGGGGGAGGTGAGCAGAGAGGGCACTGCTGTGCTATGTTTGGTAAAATATCAAGCCACGGCCAAAAGCTGGCAAAATTTCACTCTGCAGATGTAGATACTTCATGCCTCACATGACCCCTGTGAATCTGCCAATGCATGAGAGATATAGAGACAGAGAGAAAACACAGGACATATTGGTTCATTAGTGTTTGCGTGTGTGTTCATTGTCTGTGTAGTTATACTGTAAGTGTGTGGATCAGAGTGTGTGGAAGTTTGGAATCCTAAACTTTGAGCTCTGAGCTCAGGATGATGGAAGGTAGCTGAGCCTGAAATCTCTGTCTGCCCTTCACCTTATGGGGGCAAAGCATCTGAATTATTGTCACAACAGACCTCTTCTACCTCTCTTCATTTTCATTTCATCTTACTTACAGAGACTTTTTTCTTCTCTTGCTGCAGTGCTCTCCTAAGATAAAGAAAAATGCACCCAACATCTTATAAGATTATTTAAGTAAAAAATACAACTCAAAAGGTCTTCTAACCTTTGAGAACACTAAGAGCCTGTTTTAACATCCCAAAGACATCCTTTTTCTTTAACCTGTGTCTGCGTTCTGCCTTTAAATGTTATGAAGCCCCACGGGGAAAGGGTCTGGATGTACACCCTGTCATTGAATGGCTCTCTGATTTCCCCTCTAGAGAACTGGTGTCTAGGATTTATGCCAATCTAACAGATGCTCTTGTGGGAGAACTCCCAATAGTCAGAAAATGGGAAGATTTGACCTCTCAAGAAACTACAGTTGATTGGAGTGCAGTTTGGAGCAATATTTTCAGATGTTCAAAGAACCCAAATCGCCAGTTGATCCATTTCAGCATATGCCATAGGACATATTGGACTCCCCAGAGGAAATACCTCACCAAAGCCAGCCTGAACAAATTGGAACTTTCTAACACATGGTTTGGGAATGTGGAAAAGTGTATTAGAACAGCTACAGTGATATCTGACATGATTGGTCACCAGATCTTCATAGACCCAATTATTCGTTTGGTTAATGATGACTCTAAACTGAACTTGTTTGAAAAACACAGGAAAATCTGTCTTGCTGGCTCAAATGCAACTCTGGCTCCTTCCTCACTTACTTAGTATTTATCAGTGGTTGGCGTACTTTAGGGATATATTGATGCTTGAACTATCCACAGCAAGGATCAACAAAGCAAAGTCCTCAACTCTCAGCCTTTGGAAAGACACAGCATCACAGATTTCCAACCTAATGATCTCAGTGTCTCAAGAAGCAGTGCTCCAGGAGGAAGGGTTTATTACCTTTTCTGTACCTGTAACATACCTGTACTGAATAAATGGTGTTAGTAAGAAGTTGATCACAAACAATATAGCGATTTAAAGTCACAACTCTGTAAAAAGCAAAAAAAAAGTTGTAGAAACTTTCTGAACTTAAACTGTCACAATCATTACTCAAGGTCAAGGTCAATCAAGATCAAGGCTTTTGCAGATTATGAGACAAAGGGCACCTGGACACAGAAATACAAAAGGCCCCACCACCTCTTTTGTTGTTATTTTGTCTCTTCACAATGCGTTTACACCTCTTCGTGGTAACTTTAGTCTCTTCCTGGCTGGTACATATAAATTTGAGCGACATTTTGCAGCTGAAGGTGGAGGGGGGCCCTGGCGTTTTTGGCCCCTCGGCCTGTGCCGGACATTGATAGACCCAGGCCTCACAGATGAGAGGTCACACCTACACACGGGGGGATTACAGCCCTAAATAGAAACCTTCCAAGTTCATTCCTCTTGTCTCCTGTCACACTCTACTGCCAGCATTTTTCTGTTTTGGCACAGCCTGTGGAGAGAGAGGCAGCATCCACTGAGCCTGGCTGGCCTGAGACAGTGTATCTCTTTAAATATGCTTGATTGTGATTGCACATATTTGCTTTCATTGCTTGGCTTTGAGAGGGTTATACTGGTGGACCTAAAATCAGAAAATACAGTATTTCTAACTGTGTTTGTTTGAGGAATGTCATATAATGTGTGTAAACGTACAAAAAGGCTACACTGATTGTTGATTGTGCTTGTTAACCCCAACCCTGAGTTCATATCTGTGCACGAAGGCTTTGTATGGCTATGCATGTTTTCCCTAGTGTTTATGGTATTGCTGAGTTAAAGCTCAGCTGGTACAATCATCCAACTTGAGAAAACATGGTTCACTCTATTCTCACACATTTTTTGCAACATCATTTGAAAACTGAGCGTTGGTAGGGTCACTTTCAAGCTTATGTTGGCCGTGTACTTGCTGTTTTAGACGTCAAAGGCTCGTCAGAAGGCCAGAGTTTGTTTTCTCAAAGCAATGCCAGGCTTTCCGTTCCAACTCTTGCATCCCCAGAGGGGAATAAAGTTGGTTACTCTTATTTGGTAATTTATCCCATCCTCTTGTAAACAACTGTGCTGGGCACTGTGGAGTTTGTTTGTGAGCATGATGATTGTGTAGATGTGTACAACCACTTAGAAACACTGAAACCCACCCACGTCCACATATATTATACTCTGGATTCCAACAGCATCCCACAGGACAAACATTTGGGATTGACAGTTTGTTTCTTAGGGGACAACAACTGTTTTGGTGTGTTAAATATTTCTTCCAGCATTCTTAGCTGAGTGCAGGGAATTATATTTACATGTTGCAGCGATTACTGAGGAGATATGGTTGATGTGGTTGAGGATGTGTGGGATGGGAAGGGCACTCGGTAGCCATCTCTGCAAGCAGGCTTGGTAACTTTCATAGTACAAAAGAGAGTGCGTGAGTCCTCCCTTCTCATCTTACTATCCAGCCCAGTTGCCAAAATAAAATGTTGGTATTGTATGTTTCTGCAAGCCATGGATATGTTACATCTGTACATGTCATACATATCGTATCAACTTTTCTAAGGTGACATAATTCAGATTATATGCGAGGTTAGTGTCTCATCAGGAGGAGGTGATGGAGGTTGGCGTGACATCGAGGCAAGATGGCTGCCAACCACAGTTTGAGAACAATGCCAGTATTTTTTAATCAGATGTCAGGACACTTCCAGCCGTTTGCAGTGACACAACATTTAAATTTGCATTAAATGGTTGCTTAGCCATCAATGTGTCACTTTTTAAAATTTATATGTTGAATTTGTTACCAATTTCATGTACTTTGTGCTGTTTTGACCACTTGATGAATGTGTATTTTATTTCATTTCAAGTTTATTTAATTTATGTAGCACTTAAAAAAAGCATTTCTAAAGGGATACAGATTTTGCCAAGACAGACATATATGTACACATGTAGAGGCATAGAGACATAAAAGTGCATTGATGAATAAAACAATATCAAGACTGAAACAGAATATCACAGCAGGTAAAACTACAAAAGCAGGTTAAACATAATTAAAATGTTCTGCAATACAAGTCCTATATTGAATCATTTTAAGTTTTGTTATGGTCTCCACCAACTCCTGAGGAAAATTTCTGTCTCTTTAGCTGCCAAATGCTCCACTATTTTTACCAGCTAGTTGCTAACTTTGCCGTTTGGTGCTAAGCAAACAGTGTGCGGTGGGTTTATCAGAGTTTTTTGCCAAGAACAGCTGCCTGCTGCTGCTGGAAACTATGCTATAAGAGGGTTGCGAGTGAACTAAAACAGTTGTGGGTCGTAAAATCCAAACAATGACATGAAAGTTGCTGAAATGCTCCATTGAGCTGAGGGAGATGGCAGAGATGGGTGATAATTCTCAGTGGGGTCAACACTAAGAGCAACTCCTCTCACATGCAAGAAGTCGTTTGATCCATTGTTATTGTAAAAATGTTGATTATAGCAGCTTTAAAGATACGGGGTCTAACATACAGGCCTGTCTGCTTTAGTAAATCCACCGTATATACTTGCAACTGTAGAACTGTGAACTCTCCCACACGGCATTAAAACCTTTCCAGAGACAAAGATTAGGACATGACCTTGGTGTCCTTAATGACAATCTTTCCCATGAGGCTTTGACACTGGGCTGATGGCTGACTCACATGTTATTACGGAATGTAAATTGTCATTAGTTAGTTTAGAATATGGACTAAAATCTCCATTAATAGCCTTTTAGTTGATGCTAATGGAACAGATGCTAGCTAATATTCCCATCGAGATTCAAAATCTCTTTTGCAAAGAAGTCCCGGCCAAGGGTTTAACATGGAAACAAACAACCTAAAAATGTTAAAACAAACAGCAGCAAAAATTCATAAACAAAGGACAAGCATCAGACTCAAAACGAACAGCCAATTTAAAGCACTCAGTTGAATTATCAGCATTCAGTAACCAGACATTTGCGTATACGGTGGCCAAATAGTCCTTAATCCTCTTTTAAAACTCCTGTATAATAAATAGATAAAAATATGTATAAAGATATATAAAAATAATCCAGTTTCGGGGCGTCGGTGGCTTAGTGGTAGAGCAGACGCCCCATGTACAAGGCTGTTGCCACAGCAGCCTGGGTTCGACTCCAGCCTGTCGCCCTTTGCTACATGTCACTCCCTCTCTCTCTCCCCCCTTCACACTTAAAATAACAATAATAATAATAATAATCCAGTTTAAGGTGACTCTGTATCTGAGACCGTGCTGAGGGAGCAAAAACTTTCAACAAAGACAGTGTAGGTTTGAGGAATAATGTACACAAGTTGTCTGCGTGACCAAAGGTTGCAGCTACTGATTGTTTTAGGAGTTAGTAGCGAACATAAAATGGAGGCAGTTCATGAAATATGGCCTTAAAAAGAAAAATGTAACAGTGTCCCATTTTGTGGTTTACAAAGAAAACAAACCAACTTTCTCATACAAACTGCAATGATGTGTGCGGAAACCTGAACCAGGGACAAATCACAGCATGGTACACTGACTTTAATAATGTCAAGGAAGATGAATTTGCATGCATGTGTAAATATCACCATAATCAATTGCTGATAAAAGCATCACATTAACCAAGAAACAGCATTTGTTTCTAAGAACTGAATGTACCCATGCACAGTCAAGCCTCTCTCCTGGGTGCCAGCTTGTGCAGGATAAACTGCAGTGAACAAAACGGAAGTTAAAGTTCCGGCTCACATCAGGATAGTCAGGTTGATGCTTATTTTATTGACAGCTAACATTTAAAAAAAGCTGCAAACTACGTGTTCGCATGTTGCTTCATCCAATTCGCTTTGTGCTTAAATGCCATCAGGTGTACCTTTTAAATAATCATGTGCTGAGTGCACTACAAAATGTCACCATTGAAGGCAAAAGCAGCGACAATCCAACTGTAGAAAATTCATTTAAATATAAATTGCATTTCAGAGGATAATGAAGTACAGTTAGTACATCTGTTGAACTGTCGCACACATGCACTCACCTAGTGTTTTGATGGCACTCTTTTTCCCTGCACTTTATTGGCCCTTTTTAGATTTATTTATTTATCTATCTATTAATTGAATAATTTTTACAGCACTAAAAACCTTAATTTTTGCCAGTTTAGACGTGAAACAGCATTTCGTTTTTATGTTTCATCATGGAAATGACAATAAAATTAATCTGAATCTGAATAAATATTTGAGTACAACAGAGGATGAGTTATTCCAGACTGCATACGTCAAGATACCATAAATATAAAGTGCGAAATACATGAACATTCTCAAAATGAGATATCAAAAACTAGAAGAAAAAGTAGAAAATTTTAGAGTAAGTAACCCAACTTCACCCTGAGTCTTTTTCTAAGACACTCGATATGACATATGATATGATGTTTAAAAGACTTAAGAGACTCGTTCCATCATCTTATTATTTAAGGAAACAATCTGATACACACCATCAGCTGTCATCTTTAACCTCGAAAAGCACCTCACTTTGGTTTTGGACTTTGGCTCCGTGTCAAAGCGCTCAGTGCCAAGATCTGATTATTTTAATTGTTGCTGATTTTGTTTGTTGTTTAATATTACATTATTTTATTTTCATTTGTGTCCAAATGTGTTAGCCCCTTTCTCAAAGCATACTGCTGTATAATCAAGTTACTGTGAGTCCATGTTATTGTATTCAGACATTCTGTTCATCTCTAATGAGAACTTTTATTAGACTTTCTCTTTGCCCTTTTCCCCTCTTGTCTGTCTCTTTGCTCTCTCTTTACTTACTCCCACATACTGTACGATCTTCATCTTTATCCCTCCGTGGGACCCCCAGCACACACACACACACACACACACACACACACACACATACACACTCCCTCTCTTCTCCCTATGAGAGCACATGGCTCAGGTTCAAAGCAAACATCAGCTAAAAGGTTAACTCACTTTGTTCTCGCTGCCTTTGCCTTATTAAGTTATTGGATGAGCTGCTGGCAGATTACGCTTGTCATACAACATTTGGTTTGCTTTATTTCAAAGGTCAGAGGATTGCTTGTAAGTTTATCTCTATATCGGAACTACGAAAGCTTGGCGTTAGATATTAGAGTGAGATGAGAACACTGTGTGTATGTGAGCATGAAGGACTAACTTTGTTTTTGTTTCTGTCTTTCTCTCTGAATGATTGTAGGGTAGCTAAAGCCATGAAACTGGCACTGTATGAGACTCCCACGGGCTGGAGGTACTTTGGGAACCTGATGGATTCTGGGCGTTGTTCCCTCTGCGGGGAGGAGAGCTTTGGGACAGGTACGGTCTCTCATGCTGCAGCACACTCAATTTGTGAATGTTCAATGTCATCGGTACTGAAATCAGATGAATACAGATACAAAGCAGCAGCAGCCTGTTAGCGTGTGAAGGGAAGGTCACTGATTCGAATCCCTGGACCCACTTGGAAAATGTGCGTGGGTGTGTGACTGAGAAATCCCCTCCGCTCAGCAGCAACTGTTACTGAGGTGCCTGCAAACAAGGCCACCGCTAGAAGACTGCACTGGCCAGCTGCTGCTGAGTGTGATTATGCAGCAGGGACCTGCGGAAACACAAGTGTGTCTCCTGTTAACCTTCTCTCAAATTTAAAGGGACATTGCAGTTTAATACAACTTATTTTCATAGTTTTGGTCACCAGTACTAGTAGTTATGATACTGTATTACTGTACTATGATGAAGCCCAATGGGGTAAGAAATACAAGCGCTCAGACAACCAGAAAATTTGTAGACTCTATATAAACATGGATGACGTCTCCACTTAGCCCAACTGTACAGAAATGAGGCTAAAATATCCCGGATTTGGCTGCTGCCATCTTGCCCTGATGACATCATTTCAAGCTACAGTCTGAGCAGTGGCAATCTTCGCAGTATAACGTTTCCCACCCATACACCTGTCCGACCAATCAAGAGCAGCGCCACTGAATTCAAGCCCACCAATCGGCTCATGCAGTTCTCAATCATGTTGTAAAATCCCTGTTTTATAGCATTAAATAACTAGTAAGAACCAACTTTATCAGAAAAACACTTGAACAGAAATCAAGGTGATAAGAAACCAATTTCGGAAAAAAATTATTTGA
The DNA here is from genome assembly GCF_011397635.1 of Epinephelus fuscoguttatus. Classification (NCBI taxonomy): domain Eukaryota; kingdom Metazoa; phylum Chordata; class Actinopteri; order Perciformes; family Serranidae; genus Epinephelus; species Epinephelus fuscoguttatus. The sequence goes on along the minus strand of NC_064757.1, from coordinate 28,079,731 downwards.
TGTGTACTTTGAGTTTTTAGTTTGGCCCATGTCCCATCCACCAACATGGAGAGGGTGGGCTTTATGACCTATACTGCAGCCAGCCACCAGGGGGCGATCGAGATGTTTTGGCTTCACTTTTGAGGAGTTGTCATGTCGTCCATGTTTATTGTTTTGCAGCAAAAACACTGGCAATGTAGTCTAATTTTAATGAAGGTGAGGCTGTGTTTTTTTTACAAGATGCTATCGTCAGTTTGAACACATTTTGAAGAAGCCAACAGTTAAGACAGATTTTCTAATTTGCTTTATATGTAGGTAAAATTAGAAGTGAGCACAACTGAAATTTTGATAGTCCTTCCTCATAATATTCATGCACTACAGTCGCTTCCATTTTATTTATAGAGTCCAACATCACAAACTGTAAAGCAGGAAGTGGTCCTGTAAAATACAAGCCCCCACCGACAGTGCCGAGTTTTGAAGCTAATTTGTCATAGTGGCTAAACCGTGGACTTACAACTTGCGGGTCTGTCACAGAATGCTGTTGGGCCCAGAAAGACTTTTCCCCCTAGACTTAATTGTGCAAGAGAAGTCTCTAACTCACCGCAAAATGACTTGTTTCACAATCAGGATTCGATCCATTTGGTCTGAGTACATTTCAAAAGTCTAGAAAAGTCGTGCTATTAAATCATGGTATCCCCATTCGAGTTAGTGGGGCACGAAACCAGAAGTTAGCTAAGTTAGCCGCTTGGCCAGCAAAAGTCTAGCTTGCTCTATGGGCCCAATGATGCAAGTTGAACTTTTTTGACTTCATGCGCCACTAAGCAACTTTCACAGCAATGAGTGGGGCCCCAACTCCAACGCTGTATCCAGTTCTCTTCATACATCCATGATTGGGCTCAAAAAAACTTTTCCCCACAGATTTACAATGGGAAAGAGTTATTTTCCTGACATTCATGTGAGAAAGCCAGAGACCTAGCAGCTGGGAGCAGTGGTAAAAAGACACACTTGTGTACTTGCTGTATGAGCCCATGGATGCGGGAGATGCGGGTAATGTTATACCTGGAAGTCGAACTCTTTTTGGCCTCATACACTACTGAGCAACTTTTAGAACAATGAACGGAGCTATATCTAAATTCTTTTCATAGTAGTGGTAGACATGGTAGACTGTGATGGATGTTTTCAACAAGCTGTAATAATTTCAGTACTTAAACTGTTTGCTTTTGTTTCATCTTCAGAATGAGTTTGACTAACCTGGAAATTTGTTTAAAACCTTCATCATCATTTAACCACACACATTTCTTGGCCCATATGACTTCTTTTTACTGATGTTGCTACTTTCCCAAATTTCAGCAATTACTATGCCATGTAGAATGTTATCATTACTGATTGGAATGATGGCCAACGTGATGAAAAGAACATCTGCGTGTTTATAAAATCAGCATTTCCCTTTAAAGGTGAAAATTTTTCTCTCAGTTTCCCTATTCCCTTCTCCTCCACACATTCAGGCTGTTCCAGGTCTACAGTTGCAAGCAGTGCATCCTGACTGCCTGCAGCTCCAGTCAGAGTCGTGTAATAGATGTGAGGGCTGTGACCCTGACTGCATGTGTAAATAATCCCCATTCTTCTGCTATAAAAGGAGAGAGGGCTCCCTGAATCACTGCAACATGCAGACAGGCCTCCAGTGGCAATGTTTTCTATGAATGCAGACACACACATACACAGTTGGAAAATATAAACAATGTGCATGCACAAATAATACACACACATTGGCTCTTGCCCTCCCTTTGCATCTGGCTTTTCACACTGCCTCTTCTAGTGCCCTTCTGTACTTTTCCTTTTCATCTTTTACAGTTCTGACCCATTTTGATTTCAGTTTCATCCGTTTTCCTTTTCCTTTTCAACTTTCCTTTAGTTTTCCTCCTCTCTTTGACTCATTCTTTTAATGGGAGATGACATTTAACTTTTAAAACAGAGGAAACAAGGGAGAAAAAACTTTACGAGAAGAAAAATGTTTGTGAGGGAGTAAGGAGAGTCCAAAATATGATAAGTATTGACCAGCAGTAGTGAAGTGGAAGCAGCAGAGACACAGAGAGCACAGAGGACTATGGGAGCTTACTCGTTGTCTACCCATGTAAGGCCAAAAGCTCAGAGAGAGCCCTGAGTTGTAAATCATCAGAGCTGTACACCACTCCAGCTCTTTACTAACTCTCATAGACACACACACAGCATGAACTATTGCAAGTGTAAATTTTGCCAGATCTGTCAAACTTTGCTGTGCAAGTTTTGTAGGTTGTTTTATTGTTGCTTTGATTTTTATTCTGCTGGTTTGCAAATACATAATGTCAGCTACAGAATTTAATGTCACTGTGCACAACATGCAGTTTAATGCTATCAGATGGAAACAGCAGTTTGTAACATATAAAAACAAATGATCATTGTTTGTCTAATGTTTCCTGCCCAGAATGAGTCAAAAATATGAACATCAGTCTCCCCCAAACACTGAGATATCTATAGCACTGACTTTAGGACTTCCTTGTTCCATCATTACACCATTGAATAAGTCTTGTTGTGACTTTTTTTGATAGCTATAGGGCTGCCCCCGACTAAGAATTTTCCTAGTAAACTAATAGTTGTCATTTAGGGCCATTAGTCGACTAGTCATCCACATGTTTCAAGGAGTGAGAAAGAATAGTATCAGTAACATTGTTAACACTGTGCTACATTACAGAGAAATACAAAACCGTACTAATGAACCTTCATTAATATAGGCCTATATTTTATCTACAAGTGCACGTCACACACTGAGCGAGCCGCCTGTTAATGACGCTGTCGGCAAAGCAGTAATGATTGTGCTAAGTGGCTAATGGGCATGTAGCTACTTCCATGTGTCAGATGATACGTCATGTTTGTAGTCGACCAATGAAGATGAGTTTACATATCACCCTGGGTTCGTCCTTCACCTTCTCAAAATGATCCCACACTTTGGATTTCCTGCCCGACATGTTATTAACTAGCCTGTGTAATAACCACAGGTACCAGCCCTGGAAATTAGGGGCCGTACACATGCCATGTTTTTAATCCCCTGGAAAACGCGAGGGTGGGCGCTGGGTGCTCCCCTTGTGCCTTTTTTGTGCCAGCTTTCAAGAGTGTGGTGGCAGGTTGTGTCTGAGGTTGCCAAGCAATCTTAATAAGCATTGTATAACCTATTTACCTGAAATCCTGAGTGCAGAGCTGATCTTCTTCCAGGCGCTGTTTATAAGTGTTTAGGCCTATCATCTGTGGGACAGATGTACAGTAAATTTCTGGGTACCCCTGATCAACTTTTACATGTTTATCACAGAATGAATACTTATGGAAGAAGGAAAAGATATCTGTTGGCTGTGATTGGTTTGTAACGTGTCTGACTGCTGAGCGTGGCCACTTCCTGTTTTTGTCCTTTCGAATTAAATTCCCACATGGTCCAGTCATATAGGTTTTGATTTATTTTGACATTTTATTTTAATAGAGGTTCACGTTTGTTTGTTGTTTTTATTTCTGCGACTAAGCAACCATTGAAATCATGCCGACTAATGACCTTTCCGGTCGACTAAGGTCTGGTCAAAAATTAGGGGGCAGCCCTAAACAGCAGCAACAGGACAGAGCAGGATTAGGCAACCTGCAGCTCTGGAGACATATGCAGCTCTTTAGCTTCTCTCCAGTGGCTCCCATTTTCATTTATCATTGTTGTAGGCCTCAAGGTGTTCTTACATTCTCCACCTGTAACAATGTGTAGCCTCAACACTGAATAATTTTCCTCTCAATTTTGCAGAACCTCAGTAGTGGTGGCTAGTCTTGGGCTAACTATGAAGCTATGGATAAGGAAAAGCTGCAGAGGGAAATAGAGAACTTAATAGTGCATGGACAGATTTGTCTGTTTTCACTGCCAACACTGCACAGTTTAAATACCAAATAATCACAAGTAGCCCACTGCAGAGGAGCCAGCTTGTGGTAAAATATATTACTGAATGCTCATTTGGTGACCTACAGGTTAATTTATACTTAATAGGCTGCTCAATTTGTTTTCCAGCTCCAGACAGATTTTTAAAGGTTGTTAATCCCTGAGATAGAGAAAAAGCAACATTTACGACATATTTTACAGCGTATTTGGAAAAGGTAGTTGTGCTTTGGCTTATAATAATTTGATTTCTATGTTGGACTAGGTAACCCCCCTGCCTCTCTCTGTGTCAGAGAGTGAGACAAGGGGAGACAGACATTGATACAGGGATCAAAAAATGGCAACTGTCTGTTTCCTAACAGCTGCATCTAGAGCCAGACACAGAGCTACAGGAAGTGCACCTCTTGTTGTCAGCGTTCCACAGAGAAAACAAAAGCAAATAACTGTGTGTGCAATAAAACAGACTTAATGACACCTTCATGTTTTTCCTCATAAAATAGATGTACATGTTACTTAAAATAATACCCAGCCGCAGAGTCCATTTCCAGCTCCACGCTCTACCGGGGAAACATTACTAACATGTTCAATCTTATTAAAATGTCAAAGTGCCCCCTTAACAGATACCTTTACTGTGCAGCTGTTTTCGAGAACAGACTGATAGCTCCCCAGTGAAGGAGACCGATCAAGGGTGTGAACTACTCCTCTGTTTGTGTGTACGTGTGTGTTTTAGGGTGGGGAGCGGGAGACATTATTTGTGTGGGGATGTTTGGTGCGTCTCCAAGCCCAAACACTCTCCATGACCTTCTGTTATATGCAGGGGAGGTGAATGCTAAGCTAGATTCAAGTTTTAGTTTGTATCTGCTCACACAATAACCCAAGCAAACTAAGTCGAGGCAGCTGTAGACCTGCAGTTTCTGTGTTCAGTGAGGTAAAATTACAGTTTGTCAGTGGAGTCTGGGGTCGACTGTAAGTAGCTCCAGTGTAACAACTGGGAAACAGGTGACAGTGAATCAACAGACTAAATCCAATAAACCAAGAAGGCGACACAGGAAAACAAAAGGCTGGAACGCTAGACACACAAGGAGCTAAGCTGAACTGGCACTGAGAGAAAACAAGATACACACTAAATACTCTGTGAGGGGAAGGGTAACAAGACACAGGTGAGATTTATCAGGGCGGGACCGACAATCAGACACAGGTGAAGTCATCTAAAGGGAGGGAAAACACACAGGAGCAGGAAGTGAAGTGATCTGAAACGAGAGGAGATATGAGTTTCAAAGTAAAACAGGAAACAACATGAATGAATGAAATGAAAAAACATAACTTAAGGAGGCAAGATATGGTTAGCTTAGCATAAAGACTGGAAACAGGGGGAAACAGCTAGCCTGGTTCGCTTCAAAGACAAAAAAGCCACCTACTGTACCAGCTCCTCTAAAGCTTACTGACTTTTGCATTATGTCCTGTTTGTTTCCTCCAGGCTCAGACCACATTCGTGAGAAAGATGGTTTGTGGTCGGTGTTGATGTGGTTGTCCATCATGGCTGCCAGGAAACAGGGTGTTGAGCAGATCGTCAGAGAACACTGGGCCAAGTTTGGACGTAACTACTACTGCAGGTAATCAGCTAAATAATCTCTCTGAATATGGAGCTGTGCTTTCATGATGCATTCGGGCAGTGGTGTATTTTTTTTATCATTTATCTCTTCATCGGTCTCTCCTTGTTTAAATCGTGGAGCTACTTGTTATATCTTGAATTTATTTAAATCAGCAAGCCCTGAGGTTGACTTCCCTCTTTTCCCCAAAGTCCCAATCCTCTTGTATCCCTACCAAAGCCAAATATGTCTCCCAGGCCTTCACCTTCGTCCACTTCTCCTCCAGTCCTCCTCACTGGTTGTCACTCATTCTTATTTTAACCTCTCCCCTGTGAGAAGCAGAGATAGTTTTTGCAGTCAACGTTCCCACTGACAGTTGCTGCAGTTCTTCACGTTCCCACAGAGAGCTTTCCTAATTTGATGTATATTTCCCACATGTAGATGGAGAGACACGACGGGCCAAGGACCAGATCCCAAAAAAGTCTGTTAAACATCTGTCATCGTCATGAGGAAAGAGACAAACTTTGTCTCCTGCAGTTTAGGGCCATTTTAAGCAAAAGCAAAGCTTCAAAACTGTCTGTTTATCTTAGACCAGTTATTCTTCTAGAAAGCTTTTCCTCTGACTAGTGTGCATGTGTGTGTCTATGCTGGGCACGTAAGCATCTAACTGAGCATTTATGTGTTTATCAGGTTTGACTATGAAGGCCTGGACCCGCGTGCAGCCTTTTACCTGATGAGGGATCTGGAGGGAGTCATCTCAGACAAAGCTTTCACCAGCCAGAAGTTTGCCGTGGGAGACCACATATACAGCGTGGAGAGGGCCGACAACTTCGAGTACATCGACCCCGTGGATGGATCAGTGGCTCGAAACCAGGTCAGTCTGGGCTAAAAGAGGGTAGAAAGACCGTGGAAAGGAAAGCCAAATTTAGAAGGACATGCAATAAAATTAGATGAGTGGAAAAATTTGTATTACTTCCATGACAGGTGCAGGGTTTTTCTTCAACATTTGGGAGGACACATTAATTTTTAATGTCAAACACTTCATTTCCTACATTCTGGTGAATTTTTATGCACCCATCTGTGCATTTTCTGCATGGTCATGGTATTTCCAGATCTAACCATGCATAGTTACTTCTCATCTGTCTGTTTCATGGCCGATACTGCCACCACCTACTTTACTGGAGGCATTGTTGCGTGTATGAGTCACATTCTAGCAGTTGGTCAGAGTAAAGACCCTCAGCTACTGTAATGTTGTGGGCATGGACATGTTCTAAATATTGAGGAGGGTGTGTCCCCTGTATCTCCCTCAAATCTACGCCTTTGACTTCCCTATTACTAATTTTGAACACTGGAGAAGAGATGATACTTGCAAGACCTAATAGTTAGAATTAAGTTATAATTGCCCAGAGTTGGTTCGTGTTCTAACGGCAGCATTTACAAGCGGACCAGATAAAAAGCCTTGTGCAAGAAAGCTGCTCTTGATTGGTCAGAATTTCCATGTGGGAAAAATCCAGGAAGTAAACAAAACGTTGAAGAAGAGCACACTTGCAAGATAAATGTGACACTTTCTAATGTCACAATGGAGGGACAACTACGCAGGTTGATTTTAGCGCTGCTCATCGTGGACTATATTGCTGTCATTGTTCATTTTAGTCAAACCATACAGTTTGAAAACGAGGCGCGGCTCCAACTAGAAAACAATGTTTTGATGCATTGGATGTGCTGAATGTGCATATTAAGGCAGTACAGGAGGAGGTGCACATTAATAATCCTCCAGGACTGTAACATGCTCATGTTTAACCCAAACAATGTGTCATGTGACTGCAGTTGGTTCAGATTGAGGGCACGTTCTCACCACAGAGACCACACCAGAGTTCATTTTTTCGGTTGTTTTGGGGCGCACCCAAGCGTGATTGCTGTGTTCACACCTGCCCAAACGAACCGCACTTAGGGAGCAAACAAACTTGACTTCAATTGAACCGAACCAAACAGGGCAGGTGTGAAAGCACCCTAAACTAGGCTGACCAAACGTCCTCTTTTGCCTGGACATGTCCACTTTTCACGTCCCGTCCGGGGCGTCCGGGGGGGTTTTATAAACTGATGATAATGTCCGGTTTTCCGTGTGTTTGTGTGTGTGTGTTAGAGTGCAGCACGGGCAGCATATTTCTGTCCGAACCTGAACTGAGCCCAACATTATTTAATGACCAAAGCACTGAGTTTGTGTCACACAGTGGTTACAGGCTATTTAACAGGCTGGGCGTGCGCCGTGGGTGCTCAGCTGCGGAGAGGGAGACCTCCGTGTTTGAGACGGGAGCGAGAGGCGGGAGGTCCGACGCTTCTAGCGAGAAGAGAGGGAGACATAAAACAAAATAAGATAAAATAGGAAAAACCTGTCTCCCTCTTTTATTTGGAGGTCCGAGACTTCCAGAGAGGGGAGAGAAGAGAAACAAACAGCCAATGTGTGTCTGTGTGTGTTATGTTCAGGTGTTGTCACGTAAATAACAGTCCCCAAGCAATAAACAGGACAGACAATAGGATTTTATTTATTTTTACACTACATTTTCACTGAAAGCTGACCAAATCCAACCCGAGCCCGAATACAATTTATAGCTACATTTCTGACCAAACCCGGCTTGACCCGTCGGGTACTGTCGGGCTCGGATCGCCACACTCTAGTGTGTGTATGTGTCCCCTATTGGGGCCTATCTGAATTTCTGTCTTTGAGAGATATTGTAATATAACTGAATTTTCTATCCATACATATAAGTTTTAAATATATTAAAATGATAAGGCATCTGTGAGTAAACTGCGAGTATCATTTAAGTAGGCTATGTTGTGGCCGGCCGAGTGTCCTCTTTTTTGGAAATCAAAATATGGTCACCCTACCTTAAACGATTCCCAGCCCTGTCACCCTGCGTGCGATGGTTACCATTAAATACCATGCTACTACATGAACATGCACGCCTCAAGTGGGTTTACATTGTCGTGGTAGTATATGTCATTGATCCAGTGTTTCTGGCTTTGGTCCGTATAGTGCAACAAAGGGATATGACAGGCCGTGGTAATATGCAAAGACGAGGAGAGAAATGTGTTGCTCTTGCATAGTATACCTGCCACATGGCAAAATATAATATAATGGGCACTGTCTTTCACCTGATGAAGTTATATTCAGACCAGAAATTTGTTGTATTTTTTTTATTTCAGTGGCTTAAGATGCAGAGTGTGTTACTCATGTTATCAGACTTTTTTCAGTGATACATGACCTGTAGCAATTTAGGTCAGAGCAAACCGGCCAATGCAGTAGATCAGAAAGTGCAGTTCAAATCAGGTCCTTCAGGTTTCATGGGGTCAGATCTGCCCTACATCTTAAACATGCACACACACTCACACTTATACCTCTGTGCTCTCTTTCCAACACATGCACTCACTCATCAGTCTCTTGTGAGCGAGACCACCCACTAGGCTTTACTGTTGCCTCATTAGAGAGGTTCCATGTTTGGATGTGATAGTCTATCTTCCATTGCAAACCATAAACATATACACACACACACACACACACACACACATTACATACAACACATATCCCTACACATACTGATAACTCCCTCGGTTGATGTACCCTCCCTGTCCTCTCCCCCTCAGTCTCTGTGAAGTTTACCCAGCTGACTCCCTCGGTTCTGCCCAGAAATGTGTGGAAACTCATTCCTGGCGTCAACACTTCTAGCCTCCGCCCCAGCAAATACCACATACACACACTGTGCATTTTGGTGTGCGCTGTCCGTCGGTACAGTTGTCTCTGTGCTTAAGTGTGAACACATGCATACACTTGCGTTGGCCTACACGTGTTCACCCATGTGTCTGCAGGCAAATTTGTCTGTCACCTTACGTACCTTAACAGAAGTAAAGGGTCTCGCCGCCCCGCCGTGAACACTTCTTCCGTGTTACCATGGTTACAACAGCTCCACAGCTAGCTAGTTAGTCAGTCACCCCAAAATGTGATTTAACCTCAGTGGCAAATCCTCAGCATCCCAGTCGCCCCAGTGTGTGTTATTACAGCACACATTCCTCCCAGGACAGAATTATATCAGCTGTCGTCTCACTTGCAGTCTCTCTGCCGCAAGTGTGTTTGAAGGGGGAAAAGTTGGCACATACACACAAACACACACACAAATACACACACACACACACACACACACACACACACGCACATACACAAGACAAAGCATGGGGGATTTACACAGCAGTGGCATGGCAGCCTTTTGTAGTCGACTACTGAATTCATTCTGCATTGTCTGCATTTCAGACAGACAGACAGACAGACAGAGATAGACAGGAATCATTGTCATAATGAAAATACTGCACTCTTGCTGATCGCCTACTGCACTTCTGCAAAGCAGTGTGTGCCAACAAAATGTGTTTTTCAGCTTCCCTGTCCATTTGAAGTGGTCAAGAAAATACTTTGTTCTTCACAGCTTATAGAACTTAAATGTAGGTGTCTTCCTGTATACTATTAATATTCATTTCAACATTAATATAAAGTTCAAAGTTAATAAATATGCTTAGGTTAGATTTTTTAAATAACTGCAGCTTTATTTTGTAAATAACTGGAATATCTAACTGACTTACCAAGATTTCAGTTCATTAAATTAGATATTTTTCACTCAGGTAGAGTAAGGTAGCGGTAGGTAAGTAAATTTAATTTTAGCTTTAGCCAAGCTAGCTGTCATGCTATCTGTGCAACGTTAGCTAGCCAGAATGCTGTTACTGACATTTTGCTTTTAGCTCAACCAGTGTTCATTACATGCATAAAGCCTAATTTACAAAATAAATGCAATTGTAATCTGTTACAGATAAAATATGTAATTAAATTACATAAAAAAGTAAAAAGTCTGTAAAATATTTTATTCATTCTGTTGCTTTGCATCTTTTTGTGAAGCAGAGATGTTGGCACAGTCTATTTCCGGACATTTTTCAGCTTTGTTGCCCAGTTTAAAACATTTGTTAGTAAAGCCATCAGAAAGTAATTGAGTTTAATGTTTAATTAGTCTGTAACCTAATACATTTTAGGAGTAATCTTCCCATCACTGAGCTCAATTTAGTAGGCCCTGTTTGGAAATTGTAGCCTACATTTCTCCTCGTAAAATATATGTCAAAAAGTCAATTTGAGGTCATTACTCAGTTTTGATCAGATATGTAGTTGAGCCTTTGTAGAGTTAGATCAGGGGTCAGCAACCTTTGCTGTCAAAAGAGCCATTTTTGGCATGATTTTTTTAATTTATCTGGCGCTGCAATACATATTTGTGCTTTATAATAAAGGTAATACAGCCAATTAGGTCTAAATTTGCCTATCAATATTACTAACAGTTCTAAATGAGCATTCATTAATATGTTTTTACACAAGATGGCGACTCTGCAGTGGCTATCTATCATTATTTTGTACTCAAATAGTGCAGCGTTGGCGGTGAAGGCAAAGAAATCTGTCCACTCACTATTAAGATATCTGTTTTCCTTTGAGACTTTTGCTGAAAAAGTATCTAGCCTAGCAAGTGGGACTCCACCGCTAACTAGCCACCACTATATAGGAGAAGAGACCGGGTCAAAAATGTATGACGTACACTTTAGTTGACGAAATGTTGTGTATAGGTTACACATTTTTACAACTGGAAAACGTAAGACTCACTTCAGGCCTACGGAAAAATAAAAACTTAAATTAAAGTGTTAGAAAATAACTGTTATTCATTTCCGTATGATTTTTTTTGTAGAAGCCACATATAGCCACTGGAGAGGGTCTGAAGAGCCGCAGGTTGCCTACCTCTGAGCTAGATAGATAGAGAGACACAGACAGACACACTGGGGCTGGTATGCGCTCCACTCAGTGCCTCTAAGCCTTACAGTGGACATTTGTTTTTAACAAGCATTAGTCAGCCTCCTGATAACTGCTCCTCTATTGTTAGAGATGAGCTGACACCTTCACAAATAGAAAGAAAGACAGACAGGCGGACGGACATCTTTCATTATCACTGTCTCTCCTCACCCGGTCTCTGACATGCAACACTACAGAGCCAAACTCAGATTAGGAGCAAGGCGAGCGGTTTATTTTACTTTATTACTACTGTCTATAAACCATGAAGCCGAGTCACAGTTTGGAAACAGCTTGGTCTGAGATGGGGTCACTGTTATACTGGGGTACGTGCACCCACGTCACTTTTTACTCCTATAATAGTTTATAAAACTCTTCTGGACTACACTTAAAATAAGCTACACATCACTGTCTATATCAAGACAGTAGCCTACATCTTTTTTAGCCCTGATGATGAATATATATGTTTACAGCAGTCAATCAAGTTAATCACACAATGCTGTAAAAAAGTGTCCAGGGTGTGTTTCAGGCTAACAAATTAGGACATTTTTCTTATTCATGCTCCTTGTATGTCTTTTTTCTCCAAAATATATTGCAGTGTTTCCCCCCCGAGCTTGTCTTTTGCTCTAATGGGATAAGGGAAGAGGCACTGTGGAATTTAGGACAGATAAGAGTCATCACACATCCATTAGTCAAAGAGTCTTATCGTCCTGACGTCAACCAGCAAGAGTTGTGGTTGGTTACCCCGGTGAAACTATATCCTGTTTTTCCTGAAAATCCTGAGGTTAAGTTCAAACAGTGGACAGCAGAGGTGTTTAAATATGTGATGTTTTCCTCTGCTTTGGTTTTGTCAAAATCTGTGGAAACACAACCTCTACGAGAGCTACTGAACAACATAGTCATCACTGAAACTAATTTAGAGCTGGAGTTCATAAAGTTTCTTGGAATAACAGTGAATCATTTGAATAGTTATGATCTTACATAACTTTATAGAGAGTACTACGGGGCAACAGGCATGAAGTACACTGGTAAGGAATCCAAGTTGAACTCAGTCCCAAAAAAATACACACTGACATCTAGTGGATGTTTGTAGTTACTGCTTATAAAGAACCCACTTTTCTTTTTACGGACTCTCCAACTTCTTTTTCCTGTATTGCCAATTTGCATGATTGGAAAATAATGAATAATTAAGTACTCTATTTAAATGTATACGAGTAGATACACTTTTAATACCCAAAATCTAATCTAATCTAATCTGACACTAAAAGATTTATATTGTGTGACAAAGTTCATCATTACTTTTTATGTTGTATTTAATAGAATGAAGCTGTAAATTTAGTTAAGTGTGCAGTGCTAACAGGATTATTCAGTGCACTTCCATTTAAATACATCAGTCAGTTTGATAATTCATCAAGCAGATGTACCATTTAATGAAAACTGTGGTACTTGCTGTTTTTACGCCTCCATGCCGACAACAGCCGTGACCAGAGGCATTATGTTATTGGGTTGAATGTCCATCTGTCCCATTTGTGAATATGGCAACGCGACATCTCAGTAGCGCCTTGAGGGAATTTCTTCAAACGTGCCAAAATTGTTCCCTTGGACTCGAGGATGAACTGATTCTATTACGCAGGTCAAAGGTTGAGGTCACTGTGACCTTACAAAACACATTGTTGCTCAAGAATTCATACGCTAATTATTTTATGTGTTTAACATACATGATAAAACAAAAGGGAATAGAAATATTTTTAAAAAGTGCATGTGAGGGTGTGGTTGAAACCTGCACAGGCTTATATGAGAACCATACCCAGAAGATATATAAGTGCTAAAATATAACAGTCAAATATGTCAATACATTTTAAATACTAGAATTCAAAAAACTTTCACCATATAAGTATACAGTTAAAGTGTTATACTAACAGCATGAACATGTCTAAGGGGCTATACTTTATTTATCATAGGAGGGTGGTGGCTGCTATTTGTTACTTTTTTTACATCTTGACCCTTGGAAAAATGCACTATAAATAACCATATTTTTGTATATTCACACCAAATGTACATGAAGAGCTAACGATCAAACAGCACAGAGGGAGTCATCACAGCTTATTTCTTAAGCAGATGTAAATCCTCCTTAAAATGGCATTGCTACACAAGCTGTATGTAAAAAATTTAATAAGCCCACACATCACACATGTGCACATTTGTTAAAAACTAAACATGCTTTTCAAACCCACTTAAACGATTTGGGATTCCAAGGGTATTTACAATAAATACAGCCCAAAAAAAAACAAAAACATAACTCCCTACCCAATGCTTAAAAACATATTTGAAGTGCCTCAAAAATGGATGATCAGACTGTTATACTGACGCAGAAGAACAGGGTACAGGAACTTAAAGTGTGAATGTTGCCTTTTGCAAGTTGTATTTTGTCTTTCTTGCTGTTTTACCTTGTTTGCCTGTTTTGGTTTGGTTTGTTTTGTTTTGTTGTTGATTGCTAAATATGATGTGCTGTCAAGTGTCAAAAGGGTAGGTGTTATGAGCTGTAGCGTCAGCCTTCACCTTTTTTGGACTGCAGTTCGAAAATTATGATAAATTACTTTACTGTAATGTTTTGCACTGCACTATTTAAGTATTTGCTATTTTCTGTGAGAAGCTGTGACTTTATTCACATGAATTTTATAGATTAATACATGACCAAAATTCTAAATTCTAAATTCACACTATTCAACGCCTTAATTCAGGAACAGAGGGGGAGACATTTCATCAGATACTGAGTCGGTGAATCTTGGGTGTCCGCCTTAAACTGTGCTGACTGTATAGGTTTTCTGTCCGCCGGGTTGAAGATGTGTATGAGGCATCTACAATCGACGTCTGTATTTGAAGCATTGTCCACTGTCATGGCTACATATAAGTCTGGACACGCATGGATGTAAACTGTAACTTCAACTTGACTGGTTCGTGGAGGCATACAGTAAAAACCACAAGGTGGTCAATCCAGTTAAAGCTATATGTCACCGTAATTATAGAATTTTAGTGCAGTTTTTGGTAATTTGTTGTGGGCATTTGTCAAGGAGAAAGTGAGTCATGAATAGTTTAATTGATAATATAAACACTGTTGTATGTTTCCAGGGTTTGAGGATCATCTTCAATGATGCGTCCCGCCTGGTATTTCGGATGAGCGGGAGCGGCGGAGGGATGGGTGCCACCATCCGCATCTACGCCGAGAGCTTCGAGAGAGACCCTGAGAGACACAACAGAGAGACGCAGGTACAGAGGGAGTGTGATCTGTGTGTGAGATCAGTGTGTGTGATTGAGAGACAGCATTTCTGTTTGTGTGCATGTACAACACATGCATTAGTTTTTTCTGTCGAAGTGTCTATGTGAGCTTTTTCTTTTACACTTGGTACGACCTAAAATCACTCATCCAAAATGAGTCTTTTGATACGCAGTCTTCCACCAGTTTAGTCACCATAAAACAGGTAATATCAAATCTTTATTGAGTTACAACAGACAGCAGCTGAACTAACGCTTATGATGACACTTTGTTCTCTTCAGATTCTTTATATTATATTCTGTAGAATAAAAGACACAATAGATGCAAATTTTACAGGCCATCCTTTAAGTGCTGGGATATATTCCGCATACCTGAAAATACATGAATGAAAACTCCCACACAACCAATTATCTTGGCTGTTTAGTGCAGCTGGCATAATTTTGGCAAAACGTTGCCTTCCATCATCACTTCTTTTGTATTCACTACCTAGGCGCCACTTGAGGTGTAATTTTGATCTGTGGTTCGTATTAAATTGAACAACAAGGAGAACACACAGCGACCATTGCAGCTCCTGGAGTGCTAATACAGTTCATGCTGTGATGGTGAAATGCCCCAACATGGTCATGTACCAGTGGTGTGTAATGCAGCTTCATGCGACACTGTTAAAGCCAATTGACCTGTAGACTTTGGAGTGATTTGAAACAGTAGCTTCTTGTGTGGTTATGGATGTTGGAATAGGTAGTGTACTTTAACCATACCTAAGGGTTGTAAAGCTGGAGTCATGATGGCTAGACACCCTCATTTAGGTTTGGCCATCTAACCCTACGACTTCATCAAACAATGTGAGCGGAGATTAATGATCGTATTGTGTGTCATTGTTTCCTACAAGTCAGAGGACAAACAACTGTGTCTTCATCTTGCATAAAAATGCGACTTGGGAATCAGAGTTTGCATTTGAGCGTTGCCACTTGATACAAGCAATTTCAGGTGCAAGAATTTAAAAACAAATGAGACAGCGTAATTGTAATGTATTTCATCATCTGTGCAATGATTTAAAATCAAAGTTATATCACAAATTCTAATTTTATATCCCCAGTTCCCCTCTGGAAAAGTGGATTCATTTATCAACTATGGACCACTTATTGATGAGTAATAAATAACAGGTTTTAGTTGCTATATTTGTGTCAGTTAAATTGTGAGATTTGGTTGTCGCTGTCATTTTGTTTTCCCTGTCCCTGTTTTGTGACCGACTGAACCCTTGAACAATCTATCATTAATATTAGATCATAAATTCAATACCTAATCGCTCTGCCCCTTACCCGACGCGCATAAATCATTAGACATGATTAGACAACATGTTATTAGGCGAGATTAAAAGTACTGAGAATACTTTTATAAGCACCTCTCTCAGCCGAGCGGCAAAGCCGTGGGCTGTGTGTGTTCATGTTCAGCCAACAAGAATCCTTGAATCCTCACTGTCAATGCTTCACATAGTTTTACACTGTAGTTGTGTTTGTATGCTTACAGTATAGTAAGTAATGTGTGTGAGTGTGTGTGTTTTACTTCATCACCTGTGTTGCTAAAATATAACAGTCAAAAATGTGTTAAAAATAAAACCATAACACAAACTCCTGAGTCAAGTCATATCATTCTTGAGCAACGTTAGTGACGTGTCGTGCATCTATTTGTTTTAAGAGATGTTCTAAATGTGTCAAGATATTTTGCTGCGTGTGGATAAGGTTGCACACGAGATAATTTCTTTATTACACCACAGTGTTCCTGCTGCATGAATTTTATGAATGAATCGGGTCTTGCACGTAACAAGACCATTTTTCCAGACTAGGCTAATGCCTCTGTAGCATGTATGCTGACACAGTTTATACAGGGCTTCTTTAACATAAGTCAAACTAGGTCATCTGCATGTTTTCATGCCCCAGACTCACATGATATCTACCACATACGTGCTGTCTTGCACAAAAAAACGAGGTCGCTGTTTGCTAGAAGATGTACTTATTAACCAATGTAATGCAGTGTGTGAGCCTCAGTGTTAAAGGGACAGTCCACCCCAAAATTAGAAATACAAATTTTTCCTCTTACCTGTGGTGCTGTTTATCAGTCTGGATTGTTTTGATGTGAGCTGCCAGGACTTAGAGATATCAACCAGATGTCTGCCTTCTCTTAGATATAATACAACTTGATGGCAATCGGCTTGTGGTGCTTAAAGCGCTACAAAAATACATTTGAAAAAAACTCAACAGCAATGTCTCCTTCCAGAAATCATGTCCAGGTTACTTAAGAAAATCCACAGACTTTGTTGTGAGCAGTTTCATGTGGGAACTATTTTTGTTCATACCAGACTACAACGGCCAACCCAACCTGTTTTTATTCCTAGGTCGTGGCTTTGTCACATCTCTCAGCATCTCGCAGTGATGCACAGGACACCCTTTTGCGTATCTATTTGACACACAGCCAAAAAAACACTGTAACATGTGGTTAATGTTTTAAAATGGCCGCGTTAGGTTTAGGCAACAAAACTACTTGTTTAGGTTTAGAGAAAAGATCATGTTTTGGCTTAGAATAGATTTGTTTGTTACCTAATGTCAAGTGAGTGACATCACTGCATGACAATTGTACGTAAATTACATAACTGTATGTTCAAACAACTTTAACTTTGGGTTTCACGTCAGACATGAACTGTGATCTCCAGGATAAAAGTCTGGTTTTGTTCGACCCATCCACCTTCCCTCCCTCCCACCGTACACAGACTGTCTCACTCTTTATACCATGTCAGCTTTAACATTTGCTGACAGATTTATGTTGGAGTTACTTGAAAGCACAGTGCGTCTCACAAAGACACCAAAGGCAGCTTTTGGCATTGATATCACACGCCGAGCAACATGTCAAAGTGTCGGTATTCGATGCCCTGAGAAAAGAATGGGCCAGCCAGCCATATCACTGTGCAGGAGGAAGTGTGCATTTTAACAGAGATGCACACAAAGCTCGTGGTCAAGACAACAAGAAGTGTAAACATTGATGGTGTCCAGCTACCTCAGTGGTGCTAAGTGAGCTAGCAGTAGATGAGCACTTCCGTCTGCGCAGTGATACGGTTGATTTGTGTAGTTCACTGGCAAGAAAATAGTTCCTACATGAAACAGCTCACAACAAGGTCTGTGGATTATTTCTGTAACTGGGCCATGATTTCTGTAAAGAGACACCAATGTTGAGTTTTTCAAATTTATATTGTGGTGCTTTCTCTCCAACACTCTGGAACTCACACTCGAACAATCTAGATACAGGTACAGGTACAGCTACAGCTCTACAGGTAAGAGGAAAACCATGTATTTTGCATTTTGGGGTGAACTGCCCCTTTATTATCAATGCTTTTATAGCCATAGGTCTCATAGTTATGTCATTACTGAGCTGTGCAAGGGAGATTTATCTTAATTATTTAAAAAGGTGGTTAAAGGTGCAATGTAACACAAACAATACATAGAAGCAGTACAAAAACACAAAAAGATAAAAAAAAAAAAAAAACATAAAAAAAAATGTAAAAGGATCACGACCGTAAAAAGTAGCTGTATATCGTAACTTTTGGGTGCTATGTCCCAAAAGTTCTCCCTCCTTAGCTACCTATTTTCTCTTCTCGATTCGAAACATCAGCAGTCGAATTATCACTGTTTGAAATATTTTGTGATGTGTCCCTTCCTGCAGGTGGTGCTGGGTCCTCTCATCGCCATCGCCCTGAAGCTCTCCAACATCCATGAGAGGACAGGGCGTCGCGGCCCCAACGTCATCACATGAGCAACCAGGAGAACACACACTCACATGCACGCACACACATGCATCTAACTGCTCACACAGACAAAATACCTTCAAAATACATTTTCCTGTACTTATCTGCCTTTTTTTTTTAAATCCCTCTGTAGCTTTAATTTTTCTTTGAATGATGACTAAACTGAAGGTGCTTATCTCTGATAAAGAAAGCACCAATGTTGTTTATTGACCACTATCATGTGTCAGCTATCGAAAACATATAATATTCAGTGTCTAAACCAGGGAGGCTATTTAATTATTGCCACGAATAAGTAGTGAAAAATACGTAAGCATATAATGAATGTGCAGACTGACTGGCTTGCAGTTATCAAGACACATGGACTAAGGGAGCCTGAGATCATTTTTTTTAATTCACCATGCTGTTTTTGTACAACAGTGCAGTATACACAGCTTGTACCCGTCCTCTCAGATATGTCTTTATCAGCCACTTCAGTGTAAAATAAAACAGGTGTTACATCACAGCTGATATATCAGTAAACTGCAGATAGTCGATGTTTGATACGAAATTACTGTTAAAGCATAACTTGCTTATGAAGTAGTGGAAAGTTGTCTGATTCATGTTTACTACCTAAGGACAGGGTATTAAAAATGTAAAATAACAAAACAACCCACAGGTAATGAGAAAGAAAAAATGTATTTTAGATTTGTTTGCTAATCTGGCTTTTTCTTTAATTTGTCAGTTTAGGCCTTTGGGAATGCCGTATAACCACATTTGAATATATTATTTTTTCTTCTCTTTTTTTTTAAATCCAAATAAACTTTTTTGTGTGTAGCACTCGCCTTTTTTTAATTGAAACGGACAGGCCTAATGGGGACAAATAAAAATACATCAGTGTGAGATATGTTGCCCTTAGGCATTTTTGGATTTTAATTAAACATATTCTTCATAATTAAGAGCACCATGTTGTGCTGATACTATATATCATGCCGTGATTGAACATCCTTGAGGAAAAGCAGGCTTTTGTTTGTCGAGCACAGCACCTGCCTTTGAACCGAGTGTGAAATGTGTTGGAGCTGTTGTGTTGAGATAAGAAATGAAGAGGGTTGATCTTTATACGGCCTGAATGAGACGCAGAGAGCAGGAACTCATAAACACGCTGATTGCCGTCATTATGAGTTGAGGATATGCCAGTGGATATCCGCAAGGATGTGTTCACTCAGTCAGCCAGACATTACCTGTCAGCCATTACAGGTTATTGCCCCATCCAACTGTTTTATAATGTCAGGGGTTATTTCTGAGGTTGGATGAGGATCAATGCCAGTTTATCACCTTTGAATGTGTTCCTGTGAACACGGTTTCAGCGGCAACTGTTGGTGTGTCAGAGACAAGTGTCTAATAGGTTGGGGCATGATTAGATGGATACATTCCTCTAAAGTAATTGGTAATTAAAATGGCACCAGCATCCACTCTTTTCATTTATTATGCGCGTCGACATGAACAAGCTGCACAGTTTGTAGAATATTGTTGCTCCACCAGTATCTTTACTGTGGTGAACTTTTCAACTGAGCTGTCAGGTGTGCTCGACAGAGTACTCCTAATCTATTTAAATGCTTTGTTAGGACAGTAAACGTGCACCATCACACAGTAAGCATGTATAAATTCAGCACGGACTGAAAAGACTTGTTTGCCTCGCGACTTTCTCGGTAGACTTTCATATATGTGCACACTCATTTGACAAAGTCCGTCTTGCAATCATTAGCTCACATCACAAGACTTGTACATGTTATCTGTCCCCGACGTAGAAACAGAGTTTGTAAAGAAAGCCTTCATGTTTTCTGCTCCAGGCACATGAAATAGTTTACAGAAGGGATTTTAATTGATGAGTCCTAATTTTAGTCCTGTTTTAGTATTGTGTCATCCATTATCTGATTTTGTATCATTTTGCAGATGCATCTGAAACTTTTTATGCTGCTGTTTTGGCCAAGTCTTCCTTGCAAAAGAGGCTAAACCTAATAAACCAAAAGAAATCTACCTTACAGGATGTTCTATCCATGCATTATCTGTAACTGCTTATCCTATCTAGGGTCACAAGGGGGCTGGAGCCTATCACAGCTGACATGGTTCAAGAGGCAGGGTAAACCTATATAGGTCACCATGCTATCACAGGGCTTACAAAGAGAGTTAGACAAACATTCACTCTTACATTCACACCTACGGGCAATTTAAGGTCACCAGTTAACCTAACCTGCATGTCACTGGACTGTGGGAGGAAGCCGCAGAACCCAGAGAAATCACACTGACATGGGTAGAACATGCAAACTGCACAAAGAGGGGCCCCAGCCTCTTGAGGTTAGGCAACAGCGCCAACCACTGCACCGCCATGCTGCCGGGATGTTGTGGTGGCCACTATCAGTCTAAGATGTGGTCTATGTAATGCATATATCACCGGCTCAGTCAGTTCAAGTCCGTTTTTTGCCTTTATTATTATTTAGGATGGCCGAACTGTGAAATGGGGAGACAGAGGGGATGACCTGCAGCAAAGCGCTGGAATCAAACCTGTGGCGCTGCAGCAAGGATGTTGCCTTTGTATATAGGATGCCTGTTCCACCCAGTAAGCCACCAGGCTTCCCTGGAAACATTTGTTGCATGTTGTCTTCCTTTTACATCTCTTATTTTCAACTTATTGATTTTGTGTTATTCAGTTTCAGTATTGTTGCAGCAAACATACAGTACAGGCCAAAAGTTTGGACACACCTTCTCATTCAATGCGTTTTCTTTATTTTCATGACTATTTACATTGTAGATTCTCACTGAAGGCATCAAAACTATGAATGAACACATGCGGAGTTATGTACTTAACAAAAAAAGGTGAAATAACTGAAAACATGTTTTATATTCTAGTTTCTTCAAAATAGCCACCCTTTGCTCTGATTACTGCTTTGCACACTCTTGGCATTCTCTCCATGATCTTCAAGAGGTAGTCACCTGAAATGGTTTCCACTTCACAGGTGTGCCTTATCAGGGTTAATTAGTGGAATTTCTTGCTTTATCAATGGGGTTGGGACCATCAGTTGTGTTGTGCAGAAGTCAGGTTAATACACAGCCGACAGCCCTATTGGACAACTGTTAAAATTCATATTATGGCAAGAACCAATCAGCTAACTAAAGAAAAACGAGTGGCCATCATTACTTTAAGAAATGAAGGTCAGTCAGTCTGGAAAATTGCAAAAACTTTAAATGTGTCCCCAAGTGGAGTCGCAAAAACCATCAAGCGCTACAACGAAACTGGCACACATGAGGACCGATCCAGGAAAGGAAGACCAAGAGTCACCTCTGCTTCTGAGGATAAGTTCATCCGAGTCACCAGCCTCAGAAATCACAAGTTAACAGCAGCTCAGATCAGAGAGCAGATGAATGCCACACAGAGTTCTAGCAGCAGACCCATCTCTAGAACAACTGTTAAGAGGAGACTGCGCGAATCAGGCCTTCATGGTCAAATAGCTGCTAGGAAACCACTGCTAAGGAGAGGCAACAAGCAGAAGAGATTTGTTTGGGCCAAGAAACACAAGGAATGGACATTAGACCAGTGCAAATCTGTGCTTTGGTCTGATGAGTCCAAATTTGAGATCTTTGGTTCCAACCGCCGTGTCTTTGTGAGACGCAGAAAAGGTGAACGGATGGATTCCACATGCCTGGTTCCCACTGTGAAGCATGGAGGAGGAGGTGTGATGGTGTGAGGGTGTTTTGCTGGTGACACTGTTGGGGATTTATTCAAAATTGAAGGCACACTGAACCAGCATGGCTACCACAGCATCCTGCAGCGACATGCCATCCCATCCGATTTGCGTTTAGTTGGACGATCATTTATTTTTCAACAGGACAATGACCCCAAACACACCTCCAGGCTGTGTAAGGGCTATCTGACCAAGAAGGAGAGTGATGGAGTGCTGCGGCAGATGACCTGGCCTCCACAGTCACCGGACCTGAACCCAATCGAGATGGTTTGGGGTGAGCTGGACCGCAGAGTGAAGGCAAAGGGGCCAACAAGTGCTAAACACCTCTGGGAACTCCTTCAAGACTGTTGGAAAACCATTTCAGGTGACTACCTCTTGAAGCTCATCGAGAGAATGCCAAGAGTGTGCAAAGCAGTAATCAGAGCAAAGGGTGGCTATTTTGAAGAAACTAGAATATAAAACATGTTTTCAGTTATTTCACCTTTTTTTGTTAAGTACATAACTCCACATGTGTTCATTCATAGTTTTGATGCCTTCAGTGAGAATCTACAATGTAAATAGTCATGAAAATAAAGAAAACGCATTGAATGAGAAGGTGTGTCCAAACTTTTGGCCTGTACTGTAGATGTAGTTTTGGGGAGGACACAGGTGACACATCTCTTTTAATATTTCACACGTGTGCATTTGTCCCTGCCAATAAAAACATGTAAGTAGCAGAGGACTTTTATTCTCACAAAATTAAGATAAAGGCACAAATTGGTGCTAAAAACTCACTATAATGCAGGAAATTCAGTGTTTGATGCTCCAGATTTTTTTTGGCGGCAGCTATCTGGATCCTCTGTTTCATATGTGTCTCCCTGAATGTTGAAATGAAACCTACACCCTTAAGAGAGCTTATTTTCAAGTAGGATCAGACCATAAATACAGCCAACTGCTGCCTGGTAAGAAGATTTGCTTTTAAAGACTTATTTATGAACAAGTATTATTCTAAAATCTCTTGAGGCTTGTGAAAAGAACTTAATACAGTAATGCAGAGACTATGTAAGTCAACCAAAGGCTGGCTATATATTGAGAAAGACACATTTTTGAACACAAACACTACAGTATAACGACACAGCACAGCTTAAGTTACTTTATATTTTTATTCAAGAACACAAATCACCCTGGAACAAGGGCAGCATCATTCACTCCTATACAAACAGTTGTTATTACATGTGCAATATTTTTGTAGCATACAAATTGGAGCTGCAGTGCAGGTATTCGTAAGTGCTGTTTGTCAATACAGACGTTCAGGAATCCGACTGGATTAATACTGTCCTCGGTTATTTGGTTATTTGTCACACCACTAAGCAGCAACTCAAACGTGCAGCTCATCCAAAAACTATCTGAGCAACATCAACACAAAACCACAGTTTAAACCTCTTTAAAGACCTCTACACTGAGACAGGCCTTGTCACAAAGGGTCAGCACAGATATGAGCGTTCACAGGTTGAGCACTGGGTGTAGATCGATGGCACACATGTCAGCACATCTCTGTGATCCATCATCTGGTAGCCGAGCTATGCAGCCACCCTCAGAGGCACCTCCTATTCTTCTGGAACGTTCTCGTTGAGCTCAGTCTCTGAGCCAGAGAGGCAAAAGAAGTCTTTCAGTCTTTCAGTGTGCGGAGAGGGCATCCCTCCGCTCCTTATGCATCCATCTCTCCCTGCTGAATACGCTCCACCACACTGTACCGAGGAGGCTGCTCCCAGCTCCACGTGCAGTCTGGAGTGTCCGAGCTGTCCTGGCTGTACAGAGGAGGAGCGAGGCTCATCACCACATTTACACCATCGACCACTACAACAAACTCAGGTGTTGTATCAAAATCTGGCTCCTGGCTGCCCTGGGACTCCTCGTACGATGGGGGGTAACAGCTTGGTCTGCAGAGGAAAAGACACACAATACATTAGAGATAGTAGTTTAGTTTTATAGTTGATTTTACAGGGATGATGCTCATTGATCAACAGATAAAGGATTTGTAAATGAGACAGAAATGGCCTAGAAGGGTAATTTTAATTTGCTGTCCCTGGCCACATGTTAGAAATAGAATAATAGTTGGATTTTTGATGCCAAAAAAGTAAACATTTTCCTGTAGTGCACAAAACAACCATTGATCAGGAGAAGAAGAGCAACTTTGCTGGATTACTTTGATCATTTTTTCAATAGTTGTAGCAACTATTTTTCAACAGTAACTCAACTACATAGCAAGGAATTCCCTAAATGTTTCCTTTTTACGAAACCAGGTAATTTCTGAAACATTTTTGATTTTTTGACACATATTCTTTTCCCTGTAAAGCTCAATACTTTGCAATTCAGTGTTTCAATACATTTCAATTGTCAGGTGGGTTTTTTTTCTATTATTAGGATTTCTCTTTTCTAAAGGCATCTGTGGTCACAGGTGGTCTTACCGTTCTATAGTGTACACCTGGATGTGCTGCTCATGCCCTCCTCTCTGGTACATTTTGCTCTTCATGCTGTGACAGATGGTCCAGAAGACGCCGATGAGAACCGCCAGAATGCCGAACACGATCACAATGTAGGCGCAGATCACCCTCAAAGTGAATCTGTGCTCTATCTCTAGGGACACCAGGTAGGCTCCGATGCAGGTCAACGCAAATCCCAAACCAGGGAGCACGATGCGGGCCAGAGACCACAGCTGCTTTTTCAAATTCAGTATCATTTTGACTCACTTGTTGATTCTTTATTGGAGGTTTCAAGGTGCTTGGTTCTTCTTTTTCCTGTACACTGATGGACAGAGTCACTGGTGTCAGGCAGGAGGTGTTTAAGGATTCTTGTGATTGGATCTTTGTTGTATTTTGCACTTGCCTAAGCACAAATAAAGCCTCTTACTAAGTTTAAGTACCAGCAAGTGTGGCTGCAGTTGAAGGAGTGCAAGTCTGTGAAAGTTTCTTTGCTTTTTCATTCATAAGGGGAGGCGGGAGCGATGTTCCTGCCTCCTTGGTTGTATATTAACACAGCATTAATCTGGGGCCAGAGAGAGAGAGAGAGAGAGAGAGAGAAAGAGAGGGGGGGGGGGGCTGGTAGCGAGGCACTGACAGATGGTTGATTAAGCAATAAGCCCTCATAATAGAGAAGTGCGCACT
Source organism: Epinephelus fuscoguttatus (assembly GCF_011397635.1). Classification (NCBI taxonomy): domain Eukaryota; kingdom Metazoa; phylum Chordata; class Actinopteri; order Perciformes; family Serranidae; genus Epinephelus; species Epinephelus fuscoguttatus. The sequence continues at coordinate 28,054,443 of NC_064757.1, read as the reverse complement.
CCAGGTCTCAACATATTGTTTGGATTGTCTGGAAATGCTCTTATTGTGATTCTAGATTTGTGAATTAATTTGGCATTGACAGAGTTTCTACTCTCTGTAGAGTCAGCAATAGAAAACAGCAGGTGCCCTACTTGGTGGTAGATAAAGCCGTGCAGGTTATGGCCTAATACTACATACATAACACGCTCACTTACTCAAAGGGAAAGATACTGTCACTCTGAATGCGCTACTGATGGATGTTTTGTGCAGAATACACATCGCCATATACATACAAGACTACTACAATCATGAACTATTAGAAGTATAATCCTAAAAATAAAGGCAGTCTACTTTAACAGCAGTGCTACAACCTTTTTTTTAACCAAATCAAAGGGTCTGTATGTGATATTCAGAGCAAACAACTATTTGCTATGTAAAGATAATGGCGTCCTGAGCAGAGAATGAAGTCACACTCCCTCACAACTTCTCTGTTCTTTGTTTTGGTCGCCGGTCCGGCCACACATGCATGAGAGTCAATATGTGTATCCCACTGGCTTAGTAATTGCCACCACTCCGCACTGTGCTCATACAGCAGTTACCACTCATATCGCCGTCCCGACCCACGATGGCACAGAAGAGTCATCATGGAAGCATTGCGCCTACCCACATTAACACGTTCAGCTCTGTCAGCACTGTTGCAATTGTCAACACTGTTTGAGCTGTTTTGGCCACTGACTCAGCCGCCATGCCGACAACTGTATGCAGAAAATCTTGGCTCCAACTTTGACTCACAGATATGCTCTTGATGTATATATATATATATACAGCACCGGAAACTCTTGTGTTTTGAAAAGGTTTAAAATCATCTGTAGTTTTATGTTGAACAACAATGAGGTCTGAATTTCAAGTCTTGTAGGACAAAAATATGTACATAAATCAGCACACACAGTCATGCGATATCTGTTGTTTGTTGTGATCATCTAATAAGTAAATCCTTTGCACATATACTGCCTTTCTACTATGCCATGACAGTGTTTTAAATTAAAATAAATATTATACAAGGCTGATCAAAAACTTGTGCAATTAAGTTTAGCAGCCAACTATATTTAACCCTGCACCATTGCCCAAGTTTTCCCACTGTCAACCAGTGCCTACATGTACTGTAACTGATACTAAAAGGAGATTCATGATGTTGCAAACAGGAAAGAAATCATTTATATTAAAGTCATTAAATTATCTTAATAGATTCCAGATCTTTTCCATTGTCCAACTCCATTACCAGTTTGTGGCACTATAAGAAGCAACATAATAATATACTTATTATAAAACCTGCACACACTGGACTTATTACAAGAAAAGAACAAGCAATAATGTCTTAATAGATTGCAAGGAAGTGGTGTCTCCATGTCCATTTAAAGGAATCTCATTTTTAATTTGATGCTGATGTGCTACTCAGTCACTACCAGCTGCACAGCAGGCACTGCGCTTTCACTGTGAGACAGTCTGTTCTGATCAAATGTTACAGTATTGCACAACAGTTTTCTTTGACGCAGCACAGTGGCAAAGTCATAAGGTCATTTTTCCATAAACCTGTTTTCGTGAACCAGGAAATTGCTTCACACGTTTACAGCATGATAGTGCACAAACATGTTTTATTTTAGTTCAGGGTTGTTGTTTTTTTTTCTATTATATGTATTTATTTTTTGGGGGAAAAAAAGAACTGTAATCCTAAAGGAAAGTCTAAATATACAAATTCTCATGAACAACATAAATATGCATTATTAAATATTTACATGTCAGAAAACACTTATATTGTCTTAATTTACTCAAAATTAAACTTTACTTTAGTAAACTTTATAATTTGAAATGAAAAAGATTTCAATCAGTCATGTTAGTGTGTGTATTTATTGCTAAAATGTATTTTAGATGGATTTACATATAGTGGTATTAATTTACAGGGTTAAATTAAGGACTTGCTCTTAAGTGGCTGTATATTTATTTATGTAATTTTATGTACATAGTTTTTTTTTTCTTTTTTCCCTTATCTTTCTTCCCACATCTATACTTATGCAAATTCTATCCACTGAATAATAACATTAAATATTCTGTATGTACTCTGGCCTCAGCACTTATAACAAGCTGTAATGTTTATACTCAGGAGCTCAAAACATAAAGTCTTACATTTTCTGTTGAAGGCATCTGTTGATCTTTTCTGTATCCACAGTGAGGGTTTTGCATACTTTCATAAGTACATGGACCAGTTTTTGGTTTCAGTGTGACACAATAGCTTTCTGTGCTGCACAGGTTTGTTCAGGTGCTTTGGTTTTATATCAGACAGGAACATATCAGACAAATCATACATTTTCACAGCTGCACTGTTTGTAGATTGCTCTGCACAAACATTTGAAGCTTTGCAGAGGTGGATACCGGATGATGGAGCAATCCCTAAACAAGTAAAGGTAAAAAATGTAAGGTAAGATTTTATCCTGCTACATGGCGTGTTACTTCATTTCCCCTTTCTGTTACCCTTTACCTACAGTTTGTGCACCTCACTCTTTGTATATAGGCCAGCGTCATCACATTCATAATTTAATGACGTTTCATTATGAGCATATCTTATGAATGAAAATCTATCCACGCCCCCTCAGCGCTTGTTGTGAATGCAGCACAGTCATCAGAGCTCTTACTGGCACTCTGAGAGTGTAATGGTTTTATGAACCTTATCAGTCTTATCAGTGTGGAGTTAATCCTCTGAGCTCAGCTTGGGTAGTATCTAGATATTGCACCACAGCGACGCTTTTCGACAGGTTAACACACCCCTGTGTCTGATGCCCATGTGAGATAGAGGATTGGCTTCTTAATTGGTGGGAATTACCAAGTAATGAGTGTTAATAGTGGCACTTATAATTGTTAAGTAGATTATAAATCTTTGTGGCTGCGCATTCAGCAGTCTGGCGTAATATGTAATGTCCTCTGAGACTGCGAATTGTGGCACTTCCAACTTCATCTGGACTGATAGGACGAATGAGATGACCTGAACGAGCAAATAAAACAGGGGAATGACGTCGGGACGTGCTGCATATAGCGGAAAGTCAGCACATAATCAGAAGCAAGTGTTCACCTGTGTCATGGTGTAATTGTCATCTGGGACTGCATGATTGCTCATGGGGATTTCAGTGTCTGTGTCATTATAACAGATCCACTGTAGGTGAGAAATCCTATTTCAAAGTGTTTTCCCACCATTTCTCCAGAGGCTTGTTTTATTTGTGTAAAATTACTGTATGTATATGTGTTTCCAAGCCTTTGGTGGCCACAGCGGAGAGAGCTCTTGGTGGTCTGATATGCACCTGTTTGCACTCTGCTGAAAAGTGGCAAAACAATCATAACTGGACACTGCAGCCTCATCATGGGTGTCTCTGTCACTAACAGATTAGTTGACGTTATCTCTGGTATTATAAGAGCTTTATAGCTGCTCCACACAGTAGCTGGAAGATTACAGCGACCTGTTTTTACACATTCAGTTGTCTCTGCGACTTTAATAAAAGAGTCAGTTGCCCCAAATTACAAGAAAACATGTATTAAGATGTCAACTCAATCACCAGAATAAATGTTGGAGTTGCACATTTCTGCAAACCACAGACATGTTACATTTGTTGAAACTTATGTTGTGACAATGCTGTGGTTAACATGTGGTCAGGTTTGGGCACAAAAATCACTTGACTGGGGTAAGGAAAGCATCATGTTTTGGCTTAAAATACCCAAAATTGTCACCATAACCGCAGCTGGAAGTTTCATGACCTCTTGTTAAAAAATATCTGCGCTGGTCTTGAACATTCGTCTGCTGCTTGGCTGCTGTCTCACTTAGGTGTCACACCATCCACCATCCCCTCCTCCTTCTGATTAGACAGTCAGTTTATATACATGTAATCTGAGTTACTTCACTTTAGACAAGATAATACGATACTGAACTACAAATGAAACATATCCATGGTTTGGAGAAGCTTACAATGCCAATATTTTCCTCTGGTGACTGGGCTGTACAATTAATACAGTACCTTTGTTGAAAATATTTTCCCTGGCTCTGTCTTCTCTCATTTTCTTTCCACTTTCAACTGTTCACCTGGTAATAAAGAATGATAAAGAAATAATAATTCATTAGGACTCATGCCTGATATCCAGCTTTATTGAGGTAATGTAGTTTGTTTGTGAATCTCACTGCAGCACTGCAGCACTGAAAAACACCATTTAATGAATACATTCCAAAAACATCCAAAAACAGTGTCGTCTTTACTCCGGATATTCCACAAAATACAGTTGTTCCACTGTCCCTGATAGTGTTCCTCTAATTTGGTTGAACTGACACTAGAAAGGAGGAAGTGTTCAGATCATATAAAAACAATAACAAACAATACACATAGTCCATTTGTAGTACACAACGAATACATGTGCACGATACAACAAATAAATAACACCATAAAAAGCCACTTGACACATAATCAACATCTGTTTGATAAAAATCGGACCACTGCATGATGAAGCAATTGGAAAAGTGAACTTAGTTTAATTCTATCACTGCAGGCGTTTTTGCATATGTAAACAACTAATATTGTATAGATACTCACCAGCCACTTTATTAGGTACACCTGTTAAGGGACATAGCTAATCAGGCAATCACGTGGCAGCAACTCAATGCATTTAGGCATGTAGACATGGTCAAGATGACCTGCTGAAGTTCAAACTGAGCATCAGAATGAGGAAGAAAGGTGATTTAAGTGACTTTGAACATGCCATGGTTGTTGGTGCCAGACGGGCTGGTCTGAGTATTTCACAAACTGCTGATCTACTGGGATTTTGACACACAACCATCTCTAGGGATGATCTGGAAAAGAGAAAATATATAAATATGAGCAGCAGGTCTCTGGGTGAAAATGCCTTGTTGATGCCAGAGGTCAGAGGAGAATGGCCAGACTGGTTCAAGATGATAGAAAGGCACCAGTAACTCAAATAACCACTGGGTACAACCAAGATCTGCAGAAGACCATCTCAAATCTTGAAGCAGATGGGCTACAGCAGCAGAAGACCACACCAGGTGCCACTCCTGTCAGCTAACAACAGGAAACTGAGGCTACAGTTCACACAGGCTCACCAAAACTGGACCATAGAAGATTGGAAAAACGTTGCCTGGTCTGATGAGTCTGGATTTCTGCTGCGACATTCAGATGGTAGGGTCAGAATTTGGTGTAAACAACATGAAAGCATGGATCCATCCTGCCTTGTATCAACGGTTCAGGCTGGTGGTGGTGGTGTAATGGTGTGGGGGATATTTTCTTGGCACACTTTGGGCCCCTTAGTACCAACTGAGCATGGTTTAAACACCACAGCCTACCTGAGTATTGTTGCTGACCGTGTCCATCCCTTTATGACCACAGTGTACCCATCTTCTGATGGCTACTTCCAGCAGGATAACACACCATGTCACAAAGCTCAAATCATCTCAAACTGGTTTCTTGAACATGACAATGAGTTCACTGTACTCCAATGGCCTCCACAGTCACCAGATCTCAATCCAATAGAGCACCTTTGGGATGTGGTGGAACGGGAGATTCATATCATGAATGTGCAGCTGACAAATCTGCAGCAACTGTGTGATGCTATCATGTCAACATGGACCAAAATCTCTGAGGAATGTTTCCAGCACGTTGTTGAATCTATGTCACGAAGAATTAAGGCAGTTCTGGACGCAAAAGGAGGTAGGCAAGGTGTACCTAATAAAGTGGCTGGTGAGTGTAATACCCAAGCAGTCTGTAAACCTCTGAATGAAGCTCTCCCTTGCCCTCACATACACACAAACACACACACACCTTCTTATAGACCTCATTATTGAGTGATAATTATAGACAGAGCAAGACAGAGAGCCATTAGTTGTGAGGGAAGGAGTGAAGGGACGGTTATTAATCAGCTGGACTCTGATGAGGAGCTGTCATCCCCTCTGCCATTAATACACATCACGGTCAGACTGCACACTCAGCAGTACACAAGTTCACTCTTTATAGGGTCCCTAAATCTTGACAGAGGACACACACAGTTGGAAGGATATCAATTACATGATTGTTTAGATGATCGTGAAGTGTAAACATGGTTCAGTTTATGGATATGCAGTAATTGCTTGCAGTACCATGAGAGGTACAGTGGGGGCGATGTTGCATTATTTTCTTCCACCAGTGCCAGTGGCTATGAGCAAAAGCCCTGCAGCAGTGCTCGGTTTAAAACTGTTTAATTGGGGAATAATTGAGAGAGATATATATAAGGAAAATACTAACTTTATTCTACCACAGCAGCTTCAGTGAGTGCATGATGTGGAGTAAAACTATCTCTGGGTCCTTCAGTCACATATGCAACTTTAATGTGATCCATTTGGAGGCAGGGTGAAGGTTCCAGCCTGCCTGGTTTCGATAACCACGATGCTCTATTTCACAGGGGATTGTGGTTTAGATTTTTCCCCATTTTGTCACAGATTATAAATCTCTGCCGCTCCAAGTGTCGGATAACATCTTTATAGAATAAAAACCATTCATTTATGCACAAGCCATGGTGTCATTTTATCATTTTGGAGATGCAATGAAAGATAAAAGAGATATCTCAAATGTGAGCCGTGTATGTTGAAAGGGAAAGGGGGTCTTAAAACTTCACAAAGAACAGAAAGGAGAAGTGAGGGAGGGCTTTAAAGTTTTCAAACTTTCACTCCCACTCATTCTCTGTCTCTTCTCCTAAGTGGCTCTCTTACCTCTCTTTCCATGTCCACCCTCTGGTGTTACATGTGCTCTTGCCTGTAGAGTTTCACTGCTCTTCCCTGTAGTAGCTGTATAAACCCTCGCAGTTGTCTGGACTAGCTGAGGCAGGAGGGGATCAATGAGGAGATCGATAGGGTCCCTGGGAGTCCTAATAGCCCTGTTACTGCTCCCTGACTCCCTGCCTGGCTGCCTGATATAGCAGCACACTGGGGGGGGGGGAAGCAGCGTGTGTGTCTGTATGTGTGTGTCTCGTCCAAATCGTGGCTACAACCCTCCCGCTGAGTCTGTACTTACACTCTGGTCATGATACAGCACAACAAGTTCTGTAATTGTGCCCATCGATGGAGCTGATGGCTGAGGATGATCTGTATACATGGCCTTCTACTGTGTTATCTTTCAGTCTTCATGTCATGTTCCCTAAGAGTAAAGAAAAGTTGACAGTACTTTACTTAAAGGGGCATGACAATGGTTTTATCAGCTCCATGTCCTGAGCCCAGTTCAAAAAAATGTATCTGACTCAGAATGAAATCCCATGTTTTGCTATCCACCATCAGCTGATCCATTTTACCTTACCTTTCAAGGTTATCAAATCTGAATAACCAGTTCTCTAAATGGACAATGTGCCCTCAAACAGTGGTTCATATGGTCTCTAACAAGGTGGCAAATGACGTTACATACTTAACATGAAGTTATATAGGTTAGGTTTAGGCAAGTAAAATTAAGTAGGTTAGGTTTATGATAAGAAACAGGGTGACAATGCTCCTTAAAATAACTCAAAGTTCACTTGGTTTCACTCTGTTCCGAACACTGGTCTCCTGGGGGGGAAGTCCTGTGTTTGTTTGACTCATTCAACACCTCAACCTTCCTCTCCATGCAGACTTTTGCTCTCCATACTACTTCCTTCTTTACTCCTGACTGGCTTGTGATTATGTGGGTTATTTACAAATTAAGGTGCTTACTTTTCATGGGCATATGTACAAACAGTGCATGAGAACATCCTGAAATGGGACTACAAACACAATGTGCTTGCTTTGTGTGTTTTTAATTATAGAGACAGAAAACTGCACGGGGTAAGCAGTTGTTAGAAACTACCTTTACATGTTTAATTGTAATTAATGTAAAGTGATAAATGAAAGTTAATATTAATTAATTTTAGTTTGACTATTTGGGGGAATATTACATCCTCCTGACACCTGAACTTTTGTTTGGTGTGCATTTTCAATTTCTCCTTATTATTTGGGATCAATATGACCTGATAAGTATAACAAACTAAAAATTGTTAAAGACAATAAAGTCCCATTATCCTCAAATGAGACGACTATGAAGTCCCAATGTCCTTCAATGAGCTGATAAAAAATTCCCAATGTCTGCAAACGAGTACTTTCTAATTAATAGTGTTTAAGCTTGTGGCCGCTGCCAAAATTGGTGTGTGTCATATCAAACTGCAAACATTTTTGATTACAAATAAACACGTTTCAACCATAAAATGTTTATCAGGTTGTGTAACTTGTCCACTTTTGTGTCAGGGTCAGCTGCAGACTGACTTGGCTGAGATGGTTGCCATCTTGTTTTTACATGGATTAGTGCATTGTGCTCTTACAACCATTACATGGCACAAAAAAAATGTCCACGAACGAGGACAGCAGGTCTAAATTCAGAGGAATGAAGTATAAGGTCAAGTAAACCCAAAATGTGATCAGGGTCTCAGGAGGATATAGGGACAAAATTCTTTCTTTATTTATTTACATTTTACTTTGCTGAACTGAAAAGCCTATTATCTACTTTATCACTGTATCGGTTAAACAAGTCAGGATGAGAAAATAAATTCATTTGACCGGTTTACAAGTTTTATTGCATTTTGTTCCTGAAATCCACCCTGAATGCAGCCTTTTGTTGGGATGAGGATAATTCCAATAATCCTAAAAGATTTGACCAACACACACTGAAGGTTTAATCCAGATCAAAATTAGAACTGGATTACATGATTTAATGCGATTTTAACTTCCTTTTTCTCTTTTGAGCAACACATTTTCAAGATTTGATCCAATCCGATAGCTGAAATCTGATCACACTCATTATGAACAACTGGGCCCTGGGAAGAAAGTTTACACAAGTAGCGTTCCCTATATGTACTGGGGCACAAAATAAAGGTGTGTAAGTCAAGGTGGTGGATAGGTGTGTAGCACTTCTGATGTTCATACAGAACACTGACCTTTACCCTTTCATTAACCACAGTCCTTCCCTTGTTGCCATGTGCAAATATTGTAGAATGCATGACTTTTAAAAATGTTGGTGTTGGATGTAAATAAAAAAAATATTGTCAGTGCTTTGCCTGTGAAAACAGCTGCAGTCTATAATGTCCTCTGTGGCTCTGGAGGGGCCCCAGTGTCTGAAGTCTGAGAAGAAGCGCCTGATGATGGTTGCTGCACAAACTGGAGGCGTGGAGTCTCAAAGACATGGGTGTTTACCAGACAGGGAGGATCTAATGAAAGACGGTATATAGTTGCATTATGGGTTGTGTAGGATCTGGTGTTTATGGAGGATTATACAAAGGCCCCTGCTGCATCAGTTCGAACCGTTCTTGTTACATAGTGTTTGTTGATATACATGAGTGTCTGTGCATGTTTGTGTCTGTGGTTTTATGTATGTGGGTTCTTTACTGCTTTCAGGTGGGCGGGGGGCTTTTTGTATTTATTCATTAAATTCTTTCTGTATGTACTGCAATGTAAAGAACACTGAGCTTACTTGTGGGCTCACTTGCTCACCAATTTGCCTTAACTTGCCTAAATCACAGGAACCAGTAGAACACCTTCAAGTATTTCCCTTTTATGCTTCTTTATACTTCATTTCAGAGTCACTTTATGTAGTTAATAGCTATATATACTTGCTACAATATGAAAAAAAAATGTCATACAAACCATATAATCATGCTCATTTGACTGATTTTTATATTTATTAAGTTTTAAGAAGCCAGCCTGGTGGTAACTCATTTTATCTTGGAAATAATCACTGGGAGGTATGATGGGGTGAGATTTGGAACAAAATAATACAAAATTAGATATCCCACCAATATCTGAGTTTGAATTATTCTGAAATATTGATTATAACCTCATTTGACATGTGTGGACTAGATTTTAAAGTCTGATCTGGATTCACTGTAAATATTCCACAAGGTTGCACCATATCACTCTGCTCTGACAGTGACATCACTATTTTGGATTTACCCTTTATACAAATTGTTTGTATGTGTGTAAAGCTACCATGACTTGTTGTTCATGCAACACCGTGACCTTAACACTTACAAATAAACATTAAAAAACAAAGCAGGCTACAATGAATTTTGCTCAGGGGAGGAGCAAAGGAGGAGCACACAGTGATATATATATATATATATACAGTACAGGCCAAAAGTTTGGACACACCTTCTCATTCAATGCGTTTTCTTTATTTTCATGACTATTTACATTGTAGATTCTCACTGAAGGCATCAAAACTATGAATGAACACATGTGGAGTTATGTACTTAACAAAAAAAGGTGAAATAACTGAAAACATGTTTTATATTCTAGTTTCTTCAAAATAGCCACCCTTTGCTCTGATTACTGCTTTGCACACTCTTGGCATTCTCTCCATGAGCTTCAAGAGGTAGTCACCTGAAATGGTTTCCACTTCACAGGTGTGCCTTATCAGGGTTAATTAGTGGAATTTCTTGCTTTATCAATGGGGTTGGGACCATCAGTTGTGTTGTGCAGAAGTCAGGTTAATACACAGCCGACAGCCCTATTGGACAACTGTTAAAATTCATATTATGGCAAGAACCAATCAGCTAACTAAAGAAAAACGAGTGGCCATCATTACTTTAAGAAATGAAGGTCAGTCAGTCCGGAAAATTGCAAACACTTTAAATGTGTCCCCAAGTGGAGTCGCAAAAACCATCAAGCGCTACAACGAAACTGGCACACACGAGGACCGACCCAGGAAAGGAAGACCAAGAGTCACCTCTGCTTCTGAGGATAAGTTCATCCGAGTCACCAGCCTCAGAAATCGCAAGTTAACAGCACCTCAGATCAGAGAGCAGATGAATGCCACACAGAGTTCTAGCAGCAGACCCATCTCTAGAACAACTGTTAAGAGGAGACTGCGCGAATCAGGCCTTCATGGTCAAATAGCTGCTAGGAAACCACTGCTAAGGAGAGGCAACAAGCAGAAGAGATTTGTTTGGGCCAAGAAACACAAGGAATGGACATTAGACCAGTGCAAATCTGTGCTTTGGTCTGATGAGTCCAAATTTGAGATCTTTGGTTCCAACCGCCGTGTCTTTGTGAGACGCAGAAAAGGTGAACGGATGGATTCCACATGCCTGGTTCCCACTGTGAAGCATGGAGGAGGAGGTGTGATGGTGTGGGGGTGTTTTGCTGGTGACACTGTTGGGGATTTATTCAAAATTGAAGGCACACTGAACCAGCATGGCTACCACAGCATCCTGCAGCGACATGCCATCCCATCCGGTTTGCGTTTAGTTGGACGATCATTTATTTTTCAACAGGACAACGACCCCAAACACACCTCCAGGCTGTGTAAGGGCTATTTGACCAAGAAGGAGAGTGATGGAGTGCTGCGGCAGATGACCTGGCCTCCACAGTCACCGGACCTGAACCCAATCGAGATGGTTTGGGGTGAGCTGGACCACAGAGTGAAGGCAAAGGGGCCAACAAGTGCTAAACACCTCTGGGAACTCCTTCAAGACTGTTGGAAAACCATTTCAGGTGACTACCTCTTGAAGCTCATGGAGAGAATGCCAAGAGTGTGCAAAGCAGTAATCAGAGCAAAGGATGGCTATTTTGAAGAAACTAGAATATAAAACATGTTTTCAGTTATTTCACCTTTTTTTGTTAAGTACATAACTCCACATGTGTTCATTCATAGTTTTGATGCCTTCAGTGAGAATCTACAATGTAAATAGTCATGAAAATAAAGAAAACACATTGAATGAGAAGGTGTGTCCAAACTTTTGGCCTGTACTGTATGTATATATATATATATATATATATATATATATATATATATATATATATATATATATATATATCACTGTGTGCTCCTCCTTTGCTCCTCCCCTGAGCAAAATTCATTGTAGCCTGCTTTGTTTTTTAATGTTTATTTGTAAGTGTTAAGGTCACGGTGTTGCATGAACAACAAGTCATGGTAGCTTTACACACATACAAACAATTTGTATAAAGGGTAAATCCAAAATAGTGATGTCACTGTCAGAGCAGAGTGATATGGTGCAACCTTGTGGAATATTTACAGTGAATCCAGATCAGACTTTAAAATCTAGTCCACACATGTCAAATGAGGTTATAATCAATATTTCAGAATAATTCAAACTCAGATATTGGTGGGATATCTAATTTTGTATTATTTTGTTCCAAATCTCACCCCATCATACCTCCCAGTGATTATTTCCAAGATAAAATGAGTTACCACCAGGCTGGCTTCTTAAAACTTAATAAATATAAAAATCAGTCAAATGAGCCAGTTTTTTGAACGGCTCTTTGAAAGGAACGGCTCACCAAGATCCGGCTCCCCTCAAAGAGCCATAAATCCCATCTCTAACTGTCATTAGCATCAAGCTAGCAAACAATGGTACATCCTCACGGTCGGACATAAAGTAATAACATTAACAAATAGCGGCGGGGCTTTTACTCACCACAACTGCAGAGGGTCCCAGCTTCATTTGAAACAGACTACATTATAGACGGGCCGTTATTTATTAATCCCTCTGTGTGTTTATATATTTACTTTTTATCCGCTCCTTGTCTTTGTAAAGTTAACATATCGCGCCGTCATTTCAAACTCAACACTTGTTTCAAATTAAAAGCCCCTTATAACCTCGCTAGAGAATCCCTCCATTTTCTAAATAGACTTTTATTCTGAAATATTTTTCAGAACTTCGTGTAGAAGATACAGTAACTTGACAGTTTACTTATGGCGCTTCAAATAGGCCTATAGCTCCTGCCATCTGCTGACGCTTTTAGGTGACTACAACAACATGTCGGCTGGCACATGAACAGACACAGTGACTCAAATAACAGTGAAAGTGCTAAAAATAGGACAACAATAACCTGATGACATCACACACGCCGTGAAAGTCGACCGGGGATAATTGGTGAGTACCAGCGTGTAGCGTGTACCAGGCATAATGCAAGTCCTGAGTCTGAAATATGTCTGTCAGTGAGTCCTACTCCACCTATTTAGACTCCACCATAGACAACAGCAGCATTTCTCCGACCACGTAGCGAGCCACAAGCTCCGTGGCTTCTTTCAGACTGATAGGTTTAACGTTATCTCCGTTATTAGAACCAAATGACAGCCGTTGTTGTTTCGGAGCTGAAGGACCAGCGTTCTAAAAGTAACGGAAGTAACTGATGTCTTGTTTGAAAATGTACTTAAGTATTTGATTACTCAAACAGCAAACTAACACGTTAGGTTTCTCGTTACTGCAAAAAGTACTCGAATGCGTTACTTTGTAACGCGTTATACCCAACTCTGCTCCTAACTATGGTGTTCGATGCAAAAAATGCAAATGTACCCGAGTGTTTGGTTTGTCTCTTCTGGGCTACTGTAGAAACATGGCAGCGCAACATGGTGATCTCCATGGATGAGAGCCTGGTCCCTATGTAGATGTAACCAGTGGATTCTTGTGATGTCTGTGTCATATTGATATGAAGATGCCCAGATCATGGATATCTTTGGAGGCAATCTTTGTTTATTCCTGAGAGCTCCGACAGCAAGAGGTAAAAACAAAATCCTCCGTCAATTACAACCATATTAACTTGAGTCCCTACACAATTTAAGTGACACAGGAATATGTTAGCATATTACAGAATAAGTTCAGGCTGAAAAATGAACTTATAAACATAGCTTAACAGCACCAAAACATGGAAATTACTACAAGAGCAATTTCCCTTACCTTTCCCATGGAGTACAAAAGCAAAAGCGGAGTGATAAGGCAGGAGACACCCCTTTATGAGGGGTATCCCCAAAGGTGAATGTAGGGGTACAGAAACTATCAAATGTTCCACATATTGAGTATGGAGGCCTAAGCGTGGTAATAACTGAAACAAAGTTTGTGTAATCATAATACTTAGTATTACAAATGTACATTTGACTTTCTTAGACATATTACTGCTGTATAATCGACCCTGTTACATGGATATAAACGGTTAATTCCAAGGTAACTAAAACACAATTCTTATTTACAAGTGTTATTTCTACCAATATATTCCCCTAAATCCTACACACTGCACTTTAATTTCCACTTTATTAGGTACAGCTAACTAAACCTGATGCAGTCTAATACAGCAGTCCTGCAATAAACCCTCCCTTCATGCAGATTATAAGTTTCAATTTTAGTTGAAGCTGTTTCAGAGAGGTGTTGATCATTCATTTGGAAGTGGCAGTTTATGGTGCTGTTGAACTGGATTGGATTAATATACTGAAGAGTCTTTCTGTTTTTTGGTCATTGATATAGAAGGGATGGATGAAATATTAGAAACACAAGACATTTACTTGACTTATACTTTAACTTGTACTCGAGTATTTCTGCATTATGCTGCTGTTTTCACTTTCATATTACTTACACCACTGGCTGATGACACAGTTTCAGTTGGAAAAAGCAAGCATAACTGCACCCTCAGCTCCACCTGGTGTGCATTTGGTTCTACTGAGTTTTGCCTAGAACAAAGACATTTGGTTCTGTGTGTGTGATATAACAGGAAGGAATCTGTATGGTAAAACTTTTGCAAACTCCCTGAGAAATTTCATAGCTGAGATGATCAAGCCTACCCCATTGTGTCACCCAGTCCTTGTCTACCACCCCCCACTGTGCTCGCATTGATATTTACACCACGATCCAGCACAGGTTCTCTCAGTGTGCCCACTCGAAAATGAGTTGTGAAAAAGTACAATATATCAAGACTGCCAAAGCTTGCTGCTATCTGAACGCCCCGCTGATTTCCCAGATTATCAGGCTTCACACTGGCACCTCAGTTGTGGTAATAAACATGTGTAACGGAGGTGTGTTGGTGAGAAAAAGAGCAGCAACAAAGTGCGTCCAAGTGATTTTTTTCCTGTCTGGATTTCAGGATATAATTTGTAGCAATTAGATCAAAGATCGAGAACAGTGAGGGTGAGTTTAGAAACCAGATTTCTCTGCAGTTGGGTCATCGCTGGGTTTCCCTCCAACATCAAAAACAGATGGGAAGGAGGAAAAAAAGAGACTACAAATAAGCATATAAAAGCAGCTGGATCTGAGGGGCCAACAGGAAAATATTTTTGCAGAATGTGGGCTTTAATCACATTGGAGACACTTTAATATTTGAGGTGTGGTGGAACTTCTGGAAAGACGTGGGCACGGAACAAACCTTGCTGGGTTTCTGCTTCAGCGCCAGAGAGAAGAAGTTCATAATTTTCCATCATGCAGGGATCAGTAAGGATAATTAAATGCACGGAATATATACAGCTACATGGAATGCCCACACCCCCATCAGACAATATGCCTCTGCAGCCCATTATAGCTCTCCACAAATAAGTCCCAGTCATACACCACATACATCACATGCTCTGGATGCAAGGATGTAAAGTTCAAAGATCCGCAGTGGAGTCATGTTGAAGGCAGATGTTGCGCTGTATATCAAGAGTTCCCGCATTACGTTCCTCCTGGGTAAGATGATAAGATGATAAGGCCAGGGCCGTCCTGCATGGGCCGGGGGGAGAGGTAATAATCGCAGCGTATAATTCAGGGTAATGAAGGCTCCGCCACTAGATCAGCCATAAAGAATGATAGGGGAGGCAGACGGGGAGCCGCTCACGCGTTTGACCTCCACTGGCATCCCTCCACCTTCTATAAATTTGTGCTGTGGTCTGACTTCAGGCGAAGGAAAGGAAGGGAAGGAGGGAGATGAGAGGAAGGAGATGGACAGATGTAAAGGAGAAGGAGGAGGTGGGAGAGAAGAGATGAGTGACAGAGTAAAAGAGAAAGAAGGTGTGCATGATTTAGCCTCAGCCAAGACACAGGTCAAATCTTATTCTCTGATCTCTGCAGATATATACTCAACTTCCTGTGTCCTTTGAGACTGCTGGTCCCAGAGAGCCGCTCCATAATGTATCGAGCCGCGTTGGAAGTCCTGTGAGAGGAGAGACAGATGAAAGGAAGAGCCTCCTTGTTTAATTTCTCGTGATTGCAACAGTTTAAGGATTCTGTCAGCTGTGAGTGACACATGAAAACATCCCCAAAATAAACTACGGCATCTATTACCATCAAACAAGCAAACAATGTGCCATCTCTCGCACAACTCTCTCCCACTCAGCTCGTCCCTCCCTTCTCTGTTTTCCCTCAAGTTCATCGGTATGCAGGCGGTGTGGTGGTGTACTGTGGGCAGACTGGGCTGCGCTGCTCTCCTCTACATGTCTGCTAAATGACAGTAATTATTTTCCTGGGCTGCAGGCGACTCATGCATGTTTTATTTCCACCTCCACCTCCCCCATCTGCCTGCATGGCGATGCATGGCACACACCGTGGTGGAATGAAAAAAGAAGAAGAAAAAAAAGAAACAGCAGAGCATTTTATTTCTCTCCATACCTTCCTATGGGTCCCCACTGGGTTCTCCAGCCTCGGTCCCTTTACTGAGGGGGCCCGGTCTTTTATGGCACCAGAGGGGGTTTTGCAGGGACTGACAGATGCTGTTAGGCTGGTCTCATGATGGTCTAGACACAGATAAAGGTGCCTAATGGTGGTTCACGTACACTGGCTGCAGTTGTAAGCATTTTGCCACAAAATGGCCACCGTGTTTCAATTCAGGTCCAGGTGTCACTTGGTGTTGGGGGTGACATCCATCAGTGCACTTTCTCTTGGACTCAACCCACAGTGGCTCCAAGATAGGGACTGTAAAACTGCACGACTTCACAAACACTCCTACTGAAACAATAGGAAACCAACGCTGTCAGAACTCAGTCAAGGTTGCCTGATGAATACATCCTATTAAATCTGGAGAAGGTTGTATTTTTTTCCCCCCTTCATGGCACCGTGTTGTGTGTCACGCCGTCCTGTGACATGCAGCTCGTTTGGTGCGACTCAGGGGATCTCTAATACCCCTGCAGCTTTCATAATGAACATGTGGCTTCTCTCTCTTGGGCACAATTTAGCGTAATTCATAAGCAGAGGACGGGGCATTAGCCAGATGGTGCTGTGGGTGGCATCCTTTCTCTGGCCATCCATTAGAACTGTGCTGGTGACAAAATTCCAATGTGAGGAGACGGACAAGGTATCCCATTTCCGTATCCAATTGTTTATGTTTGTGTGTGTGTGTGTGTGTGTGTGTGTGTGTGTATATGTGTGTGTATGAGTAGCTAGGATGTTATAAGAGGGTAACTGGGATCTTTGTACCCCTGGTTTTCTCAGAGGACACAAGTAAACTTTGAGAAATAAATAAACACACAAATAAATTCAGATGCAATAAAAATCTCTAGAAATATATGAGCAGTGTTGTAGCTAAACTACAAAATGTTTCTGAAGGAAAATTGAAAAATATATCTGCATGCCACAGGGACATGAAAAGAGTTTGAACTACCATTTCATACCAAATTAATTTAGGGACTGAAATGACTCTTCTTGTGTCCCACCTTTTTTAAATTGTGCTTATTTGTTTTGGTCACTGAAGACTTTCGCATCTTCACAGAGACTTGGTTATGTTTGGTTGGTTAGGGGGAAGGTATTAGTCAGAAATCAGCTCTTTAAAGCTGCATAAACAAATACAGTGGTGGAAAAAAGTTTTCGGACACCCTTAAAATTTTACACAATCTCAAATATTATCATGAAATATTTGTGGAAAAATCTTTTTTGTGTTTCAAAAAGTGTGGCTGCATTAGACAGATACAAACAAATACAAATTATATTTTTTTTGTTTATTGTTTACAAGAAAAACTAACAACTAAATTCTTGACAGTTTCAATATGTCAGTTCTCAACATTGTCGGTATCAAAGTCAACAAATAACAGAGAATAAAAACAAAAAATAAATAAACCATCACATCATCAAATTAATATTTAGTAGTCCTGCCATTGGCACGTAGTAGAGCTCTAATCCTGGCTGGCATGTTCCCCACGAGCCTTTCACACTGTTGAGGGGTAATCTTGTCCCATTCTTCTTGAATTACTGCTTTTAATTCTTCTAAATTCTTTGGTTTATGCTTTGAAACAGACCTTTGATAATCCACCACAGATTTTCAATGGGGCTCATGTCCGGGGATTGAGCTGGCCACTCTAAGACCTGGATACTGTGCTCCTGCAGCCAAGTTCTACTGGCCTTGGATGTGTGGCAAGGGGCATTATCTTGTTGAAACATCCAGTTTTTACCTCGGCGGAACAGTGCACGTGCAGAAGGGAGCATGTGGGTTTGGAGAATGGTACAATACTTGGTAGAGTTCAATGTGCCATCACAGACAGTGAGATGACCAACACCAGCAGCACTCATGCATCCCCAAACCATGATACTGCCTCCACCATGCTTGACAGTAGGTACTGTACATGCTGGAGATAATGCTTCGCCTGGCCTTCTGCGTACCCTCACATTAGTAGGAGGAAGATAAAGTTGGAAACTGGACTCATCTGACCACAAAATCTTCTTCCAATTCCTGGCTGTCCAGTTCTTGTGTGCCTGGGCCCAACGACGCCGAGCTAACCTCTGCCTCTCATTGATCAGGGGCTTCTTGATAGCCTTGTAGGACCTTAAGCCATGATCTAAAAGTCCACGTGTGCAAGTGCAAGTGCACATGCGGCTCAGGATGCGGTCATTTCTTGCTGAAGAAACCCTTGGACGCCCAGATCTTGGTTTGTCTTCCAAGCTGTTGGTTCGTCTGTATTTCTGCAGAGTGTATCCAACTGCTGAAGGACTGCATCTGCACTTCCTGGCTATCTGGCAGCAGCTGTGCCCTTCCTGGCTGAGAATCTTTATCTTCAGGCGTGTTTCCTGCGTTAGGTTCCTTGTTTTAGCCATTTTTGTGTCTGAAGAACTTTCAAATGTGCTGGCTTTATGTAGACACGAAGCTTGGCAACAAAAATTGTGTCTTTTAATAAAAAGAACGACCCTGATCACTGGTAGCAAAATGACCCAATACTCAAAATTTCTTATGTATTTTTATGGAACCAATCAATTTTAAGTTTTTAATGGCTTTTTTAGGATTTATTTAGTATTTTGGTTGACTGTACTAAAAGAAATTGCACTTGAAGACCTAAGAGTGATTCTTAATGCAATATTTCACAAATGCATGGGGTGTCCAAAAACTTTTTTCCACCACTGTATTTCCTTATGAACAATGGGACAAATAAGTACCTGTTATGTGAAAGGGTCGTTTGTAGTGATTCACAGATAATTATGACCCAACTGTGCAGTTCCCTTCAGCTCTATATGGATCGCTTTTACCATCTTCCAGCTTATTGTTATGGTTTTGTTATGTGACTTTAATGACCACATTTCTCACTGTACTACCTGCCAGCGCCAAACAGTTAACAGACAGAGGTAGCAACTAGCTGGTGATCATAGTGCAGCATTTAGTCGCTTGAGAGTGAAATGTGACTCTCAGGAGTTAGTAGACTCAGCGCAGTTGCCAGAAGAAAGCGCTGGCGTTGTATGTTTCTGCAAATTGGTGCAGATACGTTACATTTGCATATTTTATATGAATCATGCTAATGTTTCTAAAGTGGCGTCGTACCAGAGCTGACTTTGTCACTGGGTGGTTTAGTGTATGGAGGATGGCATGACACCTGGGTGAGATGTCTGCCAACCTGCAGACCACTGTTCGAAACCAATAAATAACAAAACCCGTTGTGATTTATCGAGTTATTGCTTTTTTTCCAGTGGCTAATATGGCACCAAACGTTGGTGTTTTGAGCCACCCATTTGTTACCGGCTCACCCTTTTTCACCTTTGAGAACGGTGGCCATGTGGGTAACCTGTGAGGGTGTGACGTGTACTTTATTGTGTGTATGGAGGGAAGCAGCTTCTCCATGTGTCATGGTGAAGACACAGGCAGGTGATGATAGTCAGCAGAGTTACTGTTAAAGCTCATGAGAAGGCCATGTTTGTTGTTTTCCGGTCAAGACTGCAATAAAGCCACCCGAACGCCTCACCAAACTTCCTTTTGTAGAGTGGTCCAGAAGCTAGTTACCAGCTAATGACGAGCTGAGCTAATTTAATGTTTATCAGCCAACTACGGTTCGAAGCTGTCACTGACAGAGGTAACTCATTGGTCTTTTTCCTGTGAGGATATTGGTATAAAAAGCAATTTGTTCTCACTGAAACATTTCTTGTGACTGTTCCCCTGACATCAGGTATTTTAAGCCAAAACATGATCTTTTCCTAACCATGACAAAGTGTTTTTTGCAGTGAACCTAACCACACATTGAAACACAGTTGAAATGTAGCATAATAACATGGAAATATAACATATCCGTTGTTTGCAGAAGCGCACAATGCTAACATTTTTATAGCGATTGGGCTATGAGACAAGTCCAGAGCTAAAAGAAGGACTGTGAGAGTGACTATAAATGTTACCCTAAAACACATTACATTGATGCTAATGTTCCTCTGTGTCCTCTTGATGTATTACCTGACAACTATTTGCCAATATGATATTCAAACTATATGGACATCTTGATTTTTAGCTTGGTGGGGTATTCTTTTATATGTTGGGACTAGGTGACTGTGCAGTTTCCCTTATGTCTGCATGGTAGCTGGTGTTTGACTTGGTTTTCTTTATTATTATAAACCAGGGGCATTGTCCATCCAGTGGCCCTCTTTCTTTCTTCCTTCCCTCCTTCTTTCTTTGTGATTGCTTAGGTATTTGTTTGTGGATTTTGCTCTAGTACTGGGGATTTTTCTGACTCAATATACCATGTATTTCCAAAATGCACAATGTTGTATTTCTATTTTTATTATTATTTTTTTTTAGTACACTAAAGGACTAAGTATTCCTTTAGGCCTATTGGTTAATGGAAATTATCTGACTTTAAGCGAAATAGTCACTTTAAAAACCCATCTGATTATTTATAAAATGAAAACGGAACTTTCAATACTCATGAAAAGTTGACATTTTGGAGATATTTTGGAGATACAATGTCATATGTGTGTGTGGGTTGATTTGACCATATACCAGAAAAAGTTGCAAATAAAAACAATATTAAAAAAGCGAGGGGCTGATGAATAAAAATCAAGCACTTATATTAGACAAAGATTAGTAAAAGGCACCAATTATTTCAGCCTGTGCATAAATTTTGAGTGATACCTACACACACGCACACACACACACACATGCACACACACACGTGGGAGTGAATAGGCACATGTATCGGTAACAGACTAAAATGCATGTGTGCGCGCACACACACACATTCTGATCAGCAACTCAGCCTTGCGTGGCTCTCACTTCGTCAGTGGAGGTGTCAGGGTCCCCATGGCAACTGTATAATGGGGCAGGCCTAATTCAATCCCAGGGGCGAATGGTGGGTCTGGCGGAGACGCAGAGGGAGAATTGGTCTGGGTCTGAAACCTATTCAAGTCAGAGCTGATGTGTTTTAGCTGCCGCATGCTCAGTCACCGAAGAGAAAACATTCTGTCTCCACTCATACCCAACTTTCTCATCCACTCTTAATCTCTTCTTTTGGCATAAGTCCTCTCTCCGCTCTCCTCTTCCTTTCACTCTCTGATTATTTTCACCATGTTCCTCCTCAGACCTCGCTCTCACTCTGTTTATTCACCCGCTTTTTGGTAACTATTTTCTCTCCTCACTTCCTTGCCTTTCTTTCTTCCTCCTCAGTCGCCCCTTCTGTCTCTCTCTCCCTTTGCTTTGGTCTCTATTCAATCAATACCTCATACACTCTCAGTCTCCCCTCTCTCTGCCGCTCTCTCTCTGACATTCAGACTCAGAAACCTGATAGGATTTCATTAGTACCTCTGGATCTTGTTGTATTATTGTTATCCCTCCCTGAAGAAGACAGGGATTAGCGTTGGGGCTGGAGACAACTTAAAGTAATAAGCCTGGAGCCAACAGTCCACTATCACACATACACAGATACAGCACACACACACTCATACACCCACAAAAGGTGAGCGGGGAAGGGAAGGAGAGAGGAGGCGGCAAAGATCCACATGCAAAAGGGAGGAGGCAGCCGGCACACTATTCCTGTATTGTTATTACCGTACCAAACCAATCACACAGCCTCATACATGCAGCCCAGTGAGAGCGAGGCTCGCAGCTTGTTAGGGAGGGAACAGTTTGTTACAGGGGGAGAATGGTGCGTAACTCCTGTCACTGGTTCTGCATATAGAAAGGCCTGGGACTGGCCCGGGGCTATCTGTGTTTGCAGATGGGGGAGGGGAGGAAGGAAGTGGGTAGATTTGCATCCCTTTGACTCTATATCTCTAAGCACCAGGGGAAGAGGAAGATGAGGAAGAGGAGAGGAGAGGAGAGGAGAGGAGAGGAGAGGCTGTGTGAAAACACCAAAAAATGATACTGAGAAAACTGTTGGTTGGTAGCTGTTGCTGATTGGTGCCGTCGAGCTCTACTCATGCAAGCATTTAATCCAATCTGATTTACATATTGTAGTGTTCGCCACAGTTGCACTTGACATAAAGTGTTTTTCACTAATACAAGCCCAGCCACACTCATGAGAGGGAGAGAGAAGATGTAGAGCTGAGGCTGCGCTGTTCACACAACCATGCACACAGGCTCAGAGATTGGCCATTACATTGACTTGAATAGATTTCTTGTGTGCATGAATAGCCCAGTGAGGAAGAAAAAAAGGACTATGTTTCCTCTCCATGGGTTCATATTGATATTCATAGTGGCTCTCCACACCGAGAGCACAAATGTCACTGAAAACGGCCTTGATATATGCTCTCATTCTCTCCTCTTCCTGTCGCTCCATCCCTCTTTCTCTGTGTCTCTCTTCCCCCTTCTTTGTTCCCCGTTCGCCGGACGCTCATTGCCTGCTGCTGCCGGAAAGGAGGAGGAGGAGAAAAAAAAGCAGACTGGATGATGGAGTGAGTGGGGGACATCACGCTGTTACTCATTTAGGCTTTTAATCAACCAGCGATGGAATGTTAAAGCTGTCTCTACCTGTGAAGCCCGCTAACCTTGACTATGGTGTTGTTTATTCCTGCAGTGCAGCCCCAGAACCTCAGTCCAGGCTGCACTTGCTATTAAATGTCACACTACCTGGAAGCTCGTTTTTGGCTCTGAGGGCTACTCTGCAAGCCCTGAAAGAATGTTGAAGCTGGCACGAAGTCATTTTCAGCTCAGATTGCATCTCGATGGTGTCCTTATCAGAGTCTGTAACGTTTTTGCCGTTGCCACACTGAAGAAAATTCACATGCATGCCCTCCTGTTGCATGTGTTTCACGTCTATGAAACATATTAGGAGAGGAAAGGGGGAGTCAAGTGGGTTTTTCCTCTATTTCTCAGCATTCATTGTGACATTATAAACACTGGCAGGCAGATTTAGAGCCTTTGGACAGGCATCCGGCAGAGAGTTGGCAATAACAGTGAGAGATGAAGTGAAAGTATTTTTGGGTGGGAGCACTCGGGTCGCAGGTGCATAAATCTCTGTATATTTGTTAATTGTCCTTGGAAATCATTGGATGACAGCACTGTTGGCGCAGGTTTGTCGCTCAGCCTGGGAAGTGGGAGCAGTGTGGGGATTAGCGTTTGTTACAGAAAAAAAAAAATCCTAACTTGCTCATCAAGATGCTGACATTCACACCAGAGGACGTTAAAAAGCTACACACAAACTCTGCTCTAACAACAACCTGTTTGCCGTGAGGTGCATTTGGAGAAGAGGAAAAACGTTATCGTGCAAGAGTCACGAGTGTATCTAAGTTAAAATGATATGCATAAAACAAACACCAGATGAGGCCCTGCAGAGTAGCTGCATATTTCAGGGCACGGCTCCCCCGATCTGGTGGTAGTTCAAGTGACATTTGGCTGACTTGTTATACATAGCTCAATATCTTCCAATAGCTTATAATGATTACCGATATTGGAACCAATAAAACATTTGTGGGCCAGAAATTGTGAAAGAATAAAATTAAATGATGTGTGTAACTTTGTTCTAACATTTTATGTCCCTCCAAGGCTCGTTCCGCTCTGCCTGAAAACGGCGAGAATGTCAAAAGAGGTAAAAAAGATGGCACCACAGTGTGTGCTCAGGGTGTAAGTTATGGCCGTAACTTTCTCACTCTGTCAGGCGCTTTAACCGTCTGTCCTGGAGGACACATTAACTTGGTATCCTTAAATAAAGTCCTTTAAATAAAGCTGGGGGAGTTAAATAATGAGAAAGCTGCTCCCACTGTCCTTTCTGCTTTTAAATGAACCTCTGCCTTTCTTATTAATGTCCCCTTATCGCTCATCACGGCCACTGACCCGCTGCTGTAACCCCTTTCCACTCAACCACACGAGAAGCTCCGGCAAGTGGTCGCCGCAGAAGTAATTGAGGGCAATTTTCAAATTAAAATTTAAACCCCTCGTCCATCTTCATGCGGTGGGAGGGAGCGGAGGAGAGGGGTTTTGGGGCTGATGACTTGATCAGGTTTTGCGAGCTGGGCAGGTACTCAGGCTGGGCGAGGTGGGATGATGAACGAGGGGCATTAATCTCTGTGACAGAGAGAGAGGAGTTAGCAGCGGTGATAGCAGCGCTAACGGCTTTAATTAGCATTTAATCAGACGCCTCGGGGCCGATGGAGGGGGAGAGAGGAGATCAAACTTCAACGGCCTTCTGTAAGAAGAGGAGGAAAGAAAGACAGTCCCTGTGGTAGCTGGGCTGATGCTGCAGGCTGTGTTGAAGAACACATGCCTATGATCCTTTTTTTGTACTCCTGTAATGATAGCAAGCTCAATGCACCACAAAGGCCCTGGACCTTTTGCAGAGAGAGGCAGTGTTAGAAAAACATAAACCGCACTCTCAGATACTGTAAATGTTCAGGCTGGGCTTTTCCTTCATAGTTTGACTCCACAAGATCATTGAAAGGGGGCGGCACGGTGGTGTGGTGGTTAGCACTCTCGCCTCACAGCAAGAGGGTTGCCGGTTCGATCCCGGGCGTGGGAGCCCTTCTGTGTGGAGTTTGCATGTTCTCCCCGTGTCAGCGTGGGTTCTCTCCGGGCACTCCGGCTTCCTCCCACAGTCCAAAGACATGCAGACTGGGGACTAGGTTAATTGGTAACTCTAAATTGGCCGTAGGTGTGAATGTGAGCGTGAATGGTTGTCTGTCTCTATGTGTCAGCCCTGCGATAGTCTGGCGACCTGTCCAGGGTGTACCCCGCCTCTCGCCCAATGTAGCTGGGATAGGCTCCAGCCCCCCCGCGACCCTCAAGAGGATGAAGCGGTTAGAAGATGAATGAAAGATCATTGAAAGACTTATTGTCAGAGAGGGGCGATTAGAGAATGGGGATGAATAATTGGGTCCAAAGCATATTCATAGACCACCGATTATAGAGTCGCGAAGTGGGAGGAGTTATATTTAGGATCTAGGGTCCTGTAAGTTTTGGTCATTTTCTGCATTGTTAGGTGACTTATTTAAGGGTTGGATGGATGTTAAATTTTCCAACTTAATCATTAGTACAAAAGATGAAAATATCAAATTAAAATTTAAAGGGATAGGCCCACATTTGCAAACAAAAGACCTCGCCACTGGAGTTACGGATTGCAATTAGTTTATTATGTATAATGGATGATGGGGATGAGGGTTAAGGGGATGGAGGGATGATGGTCGAGGGAAGCAGGGAAGAGGATTGAGGGATGTTGGATGAAGGGATGAAGGAATGTGGGGACAGAGAAAGAGGGAAGGTGGGTGGAATGCTGGGAGAAATGAGGGTCGCAAACAGGTGTTGGCTGAAGAGAGGAGGGCACAACAGAACCAGGAAAGCTGAGATACAGTGGGGGAGTCATCTCTTCGCCTGCTCTAAAATGGATAAAGCCCCTTGGTGATTCCTGTATTCTGTGGAGGGAAAGAGAAAATGGAGAGATCACAGCTAAAACAACAACAAAAAAAGGGGGTTTTGAGGGAGAGGGATGTGAGAACAGAGTCAGAGGGGAGGGTAATGGAAAAGGTATGCTTAAATACTTTTAGTGCGGAAATAGATGAGATTGAGGCATAGTGTTTGTTCCTGAACTCAGCTGTAAAACTTCATAAAATGTAGGAAAAATCAATTGGTAGCTTTTAAAGAGCATTTCTGTGATCACTTAAAATTTTGTTGCATGCTCTAATAGGGAGCAAATGCCGGTGGAGATTGGAAGCTGAAGCCATTGCTCTATGGACACTAAAACAACATTCAGCAATCAGTCGGATCGCTTTCAGATTGCAGGTCAATTATGGGTGAATTGTGCAGCTATGGTACAGTGTTTTGTTACTAATTCTAACACTGAAGTGTGTAAAAGTTACAACAGGTCTGATTTGTTACTCTGACTGGTTTCTTCTCCATAGCAGTGCCGGCTCAGGCTCATGGGTATTGCAGTGTCTGGAGCCATCATGACCTACAGATGACTATCGTATACCGTGAAAATGGCATAAAATGAACATATGTTCCAGCAAAGAAGAAGAACAAAGCAACACATTCTGCGGAAGTTCAAAGTTAAAAGTATAGATATTTGTGAGATTACAAAACTGCCTTTGAAGATGCAACCTGCTGCTGAAAAACCAGCCTGGTCTCATTCCCAGGTCTTCAAATACAGACACTTTTTGACGTCCCCTCAGTGTCTGATACCAAAGCGCGAAGCACCCTTTAGCGTCTGTGTGAGACTCACTGGGCGTTCAACCGACTCCAACGTAAACACATCTGTGGCAATAATATAGAATATAGAGGAGAGTATAAAGGACCAGAAAGTCCGGGGAGGTGGGAGGTTGGGGTGGACAGATGGGTCAAATAAACACAGAACTTTCACCCAGGAGATCGCAGTTTGTGTCCCATGTGAAACCAAAAGTCAATGTTGACTTAATTTAAAGTTGTGTGATGTTATGCTACATCTAATCCTTACTCTGTAACAAACATCCTTATTTCAACCAAAGCCATGATCTTTTTTTACTAAACCTAACCAAGCAGTTTTGTTGCTTAAATTCAACTGTGACTGTTTCATGTGTGACATGTTTCACAGAGGAGGCTTCTGTGTGTCTAATACAGATGTTAAAGGGAGTCATGTCAGTAACAGACAACGAGGGGACGTGACAAAGACCTGAGAATGAGAACAGGTTGCGAGTCCAACTATCTGCTTGGAGAGTGCTGTGTGATCAAATCAAGGAGTAATATCTGGAGCACTGAAGTCACAATGGGGCTAAAAAACTTTATCCAGGAGACTGTTGTGTTTTTATGTTGAGGAACATTGAGGACATCACTAGAAGAAAGAAGGGATAAATACATCCATAGACAGTGCAGCTCTTTAGATTTTCCTGTGTAAAGACTCATAGCTGTTATCAGGGGACTCTAAGAAACTGTACAGTAACACCCCTGTTTGCAGATCATGACTTTTAACATAAAGATAAAATGTAAGATACACTACATTTTGCATTGCGGCATTTGCCTGCCACTATAATCTGTCTTACGAAGCACATTTGAAGCTCAGACTCAACACTTAGCTTTCTGGTTTGACTTGAAAATATGCTTTCTATAGGTGAGACTATAAAGACTAATGGATCTACAGTTCTGCAGGAAAATGTCAAGGCCTTGATGTGTTGTGAAGCCATGGAGTGTGTGTGTGTGTGTGTGTGTGTGTGTGTGTGTGTGTGTGTGTGTGTGTGTGTGTGTGTGTGTAAGAGATGGTGAAAGAGAGGGAGTGAATGCTCTAGATAGGAGTTTTGATGGTGATGGTGAGGAAGAGGGCTTTTGGCATGAAAGGGGCCGGTGTGTGATCATGATGTCATTAGGAGTATACAGTGAGACAGACCGGAGGAGGCTGCTGTACCGCGCTACACCCAAGGGACGTCATTACCAACTGGAACTGAGCAGGGACCTGAGCACAGGTCAGACACACAGGAAGTGGTCTCGCACACACACACACGCACACACACGAACAAGTGTACGCTTACTTGCATGGATACACACATACATGTGTGCTTTCATGCTCCGACGCACACACACCATTTCTCATAGGCAGGCATCCGTCACATAACAAATGGACAGTCCTGTCTGGCCTCTGACAGCAGACGGCTGCTTTTGTTGCGAAACCTGACGAATTCCTCGATATCTAAGCGGACACCTCTATGGACAAATGTGCCTCATTAATGAGCACACACAGATGGACAACGCGCACACAAACACACACACGCAGACGCGGACTGAGAGCTCGTGCTGTGCTAAGTTGCAGTGTGTATACCGGTGTAGCCGTCTGCGCTTCATTACTGTTCACACACAGACAGTTGCAGTGTTTTTGTGTCAATGTTTAATGAGGGGCTGGGAGTCTGGGGACCTTACTGCTGTCAGGAGCTCCTGTAGTCTGGAGCTACCACCTGTTCCCATTCACTCCCTGAAGGCCTTAACACACACATACACACACACACACACACGCGCGTGCGCACACAAGACAGACACACAGGCATGCAAACAAGAAGGAGCACGCACAGAAAACATGTCTATACAAACACACACACCTGACAAACTACATACACTGATTTAGTCATCCTGTGGCACCACTGTCAGTGTTAGACGCATGTAAACAGGTTATTGTGGTTGGCTGAGCCTGGCTGCCTGACAGAAGCTACAAAGACCATGGGAATATCAATTGATACATTTCATATTCCTCGTCAGCTCGCCTGAGATGACAGCGTGAAAGCTGCTGCCAGTGAGAGTGATCCCTCCCTGGCTTTTTCTGACACCGCTGTCTGATGGAGATCTGAGCGGTCCTGACTGATCGGCGCTCACCGATAGGCAGGCCGGTGTGCGGCTTCAAGCTCACAGGCCGCGTCTCATAACAATCCATGACACACTTTCTGGGACAAAAGTGCAGCAGCACAAAAAATAAAATAAAATAAAAGATTTACCGCCTCCTGGTTGTATATGTCCAGAGTCATATGTGTTTCATTTGTCAGTGTTTCTGCAGAACAATATGATGTCACAGAAATTTTGGGATATAAAGGTCATCACTTTATCATTTTATTCCTGAGACATTGGTGTGAAATTTTGTCATGATTAAGGTAGTAATTACTGACTTATGGCCAATATCATGTGTTGTGAGGTCAGTGACTTTTGATCTTCAACTACAAAAATCGAATTAGTCCATCACTAAGTCAAGGTGGATGTTTGTGCCAAACTTGAAGCCATTACCTCACAATAATGGGACTAACGGACAGAGAAGGACAAACTGAAAACATGGCAATCCCTGGCGCAAAGGGATAAAAAACTTATGTCAGGGTGCAAAACAAAAAGCAGAGGACTTGAATATACATTTCAAAAAACTAACTTTTATTAAAACAAAAAAACAAAAACAAAAAAAAAAATCAATTATTGACTCATTAACAAGATTATAAAACAGTGATTTAGTTACATAAATAAATTGATATCGGTGTATCAAATCTTAATTTCATAAGCATGTATACATGGGTCATTGTAATAAATAAAATGGGAGAGCAGAAGATTCCTACACAAACAAAAACAAACAAAAAAAAGATAAAGAAAAAATAAACAGCTAGAAAGACTCGGAGGAAATTGTTTCTGAAGAGAACAAGAGACACTGGACAACGTTTTTTTTTTTTCACCAAACACACGTGAGGAATTGCTTTGTTAAAGCATGAGTTACACAGCCATTCACTTACTAATTAAGGACACTAAAGCTGGGACCAAGGTGGGTTGTCTGTCACCTCTTAGAACGCGTTTGGTTGTTAGATAGATCTCCTGTTTGGTTACTTTAAAGCGTTAAGACAAGGCAAGAGAAAAGGCTGCTTTTATCTTTAATGAACACAAGATAGAAAAAAGATGCACAGAAAAAGAAAAAAATCAGACATATAAAGAAGGTAAAAAGGCAAGTAATGACAGGACAGCTGAACATTGCAGAGGAGACACTGGGAGTTCTGCGGCGAATGAAAGGGAGAACTGAGGAGACTTGTTTTTGAATCTTGAGCCTGTGCTTAATTATCAATGTGTTGAGTTGCACGACTATTAGGTTACTCTGAAAAGGATTATATCAATGCAACATGAGGACAGCCAAAAGATGTCCTTAAATGCATGTAAGGCCGGACACATAATACATGATTTTCAACCAGATTCATCCCCAATTATCTCCTGTATATAAAGCACATTACAGTTTTTTTTCTCCATAGCATCCTATGGAAAACTAGGCTAGTGCAACAGCTTACATGCATAATGAAGTCCTGTATTGTGTTTTCAAACATTTACCAACCAATGGCCTGAAGCAGTCTACCTCCGCCCCCTTTCTATGCTTCAGTCAGCAGGAATGAACAACAATTTTCTCCACCATCACCAATTTGACTCAACCTGCGTTTCACGATGGGATCCAGCGTCTTAAGCATGAGGCCTTGTAAGTCCAAAAAGCCGTCGACAAGGTCAGTCTAGTCCTTCTGATATGTTCTGTTTTCAACAAAAGTGGAAAAAAACAAACAGAGAAGACAAAAGAGAGAAGGAGAGCGAGAGAGAGAGAAAGAGAGCAAACTACAGCGGCTTCAAGTATTTCACATTACATAGAATACTCTGTATAAATTAGTTAACATATACTTTCAGATCCTCCATATTCAGACATATACTATGGCATATATACAGAGTACAATAAATGCTCGCTCATGTTGTGTCGTGTTTTTGTCTTTTTCCTGTAGTCAGTCGTTCATTTGTTCCGCCTTGTTTTTTTTTTCCTGTGTAGAGAAATCCCTGAGAACGTTCTGGTTGACAATTACTGAAGGTTCCACACAATGAACTTTAACAGTAGAGAGTCTAATTTCTATGATTCACATGCACAGAGGGAAATGACACTGGCCTAGTCTGAAAAATACCGTAAAATGGTGGCTGTTGGGAGATGAGAGGGGACTGACATACTGACACATCTTGGAAGCGTGTTAGAGCCAATTGTTTCAGGGGGTGTAAGTACCGATGCCGGGGCAGTGACGTACAGCAGAGCCGAGCGCAGACACACTCAGCAGGACTCCACATCTCCTCATAACCTTGGTCTCACTCTCCTGTTTGATTAAAATGGTCAGCTATCATAGATGATACATATCATGATAGCAAAAAAAAAGTAAAGAAAAAAAGGGAGCAGGTTCAATACCGTATCATGAGGTAGTCGTCTCCCTCTGGGTATCTACTTCAACTAGAAAACTTTAACGGTTATTTAGTCAAACTTGGGCTGTTAAAGATCACAGCTGTACTACATTACATTAATGTAACAATAATACTCATTATCTTTGTGTAATGTGCCGTCACTGTAGTGCCTGCGCACTTTCTAAAACAGGTACTCATTACGGAGGTGGGGGAGATTACAACAATAACAACAACACGAGTTAGCTAAGAGCATTGTTGTGTGTAGTGAAGCTAATGCCTGGGACCCAGAGAAAACTAATGGCTGCTCAAGTGCTGCTGCTGCTGCTGCTACTGCTGTGTCTAAAGAAATGCTGATGGCGGCTTTCTGTCAGTGCTAACCCAAGCTGTGCTGAGCCGAGCCGAGCTAAGCTGTGCAGTGCTGCCCAGCGCCCGCCGGTGCGGGCCTGGACAGAGGGAGGTGCTCTGTGTGGTTTAAAGCCTTTAGTTTCTCTTTGAGGATGCCGAGACGTTTTTTTTCTTCTTCTTCTTTTTTATGTTTTTACATGAGCGCTATTGTAGAAGGGCTTCAGCCACTTGACAACATATAACTCAATATACACTGAAAAAGGGAAAAAAGATGCTTTAAATCATAAAAATAAAAGGAACCAAAATTTTTTAAAAAAAGCCATTTCACTTTTCATTTTCCTCTCACACACATGTAGAGAAATACACACAACATTCACAACGTGACAAATTTCCTCTCTTCTGAAAAATAAAAACACTTCTGTACACATAGTAGTAATAATATTATTAATAATAATAATA
This sequence comes from Epinephelus fuscoguttatus, assembly GCF_011397635.1. Lineage (NCBI taxonomy): Eukaryota > Metazoa > Chordata > Actinopteri > Perciformes > Serranidae > Epinephelus > Epinephelus fuscoguttatus. Next base: position 28,022,564 of record NC_064757.1, on the reverse strand, counting down.
GTAATAATGTTTATAACAATAACAACAGCAAGAACAATAATACCGTGTGTGGCTCTGTTGATTTTTTTGTCATCTTTTCCTTTCTCTTTTTGCTTCATTCTACAAGTCACATCCCTCTTTTTACTTGTCTATTTTATAAGTCCAAAAGAAGTTCAAAAGGCAGACTCAAGTTAATAGAAAAGCACTAGAGTGGCGAGGGGAGCTTTTGGGCGACCCCCCGGCCTCACCCTCAGCCGAACCGCTCCCTCACCAGCATCATCAGTTTCTTTTTGCCCTTGTAGATCTGTTTCAGGTTGTCTATGAACTGGGTGAACTGAATGTGTCCGTCATGCGCCATCATGAAAGTCTCCCGGGCCTTCCCCAAGAACTCGATGAACTCGCTGTAGTGGCGCGGGCTGATGTGTGTGAGCCGCGAGTGCGTGGTGTTGATGTAGGCCCCGATGGTTGCGTCCAGCAGCTGCCTGAGCGGCGCCTTGTCCAGGGACATCAGCTTCCCAGAGTTCCTGCGGCTGTGCAGCGCTGACACCATGCCCGGCGTGGTCAGCGTGCACCGCCGCAAAATGTCCGAGAGCACGGTGGCACACTTCACGCTTTTCACCACCAGGGGGATAACTGCAGCGAGCTCATTCTTCCCCAGCGAGTGGCTGAGCGCGCAGGCCCAGAGCACGTCGTTGATGGCCGGATGCGTGTCCTGGTTGTAACTAAGGTTCAGATGAGCCATGGCTAACGTCGCCAGCTTATACGCCCTCATCGGGTAACCGCGGTGTTCCATGTAGCGTGCTATAGTGAACAGCTGTGTGTAGCTCATCCCTGTCGCCGCTGCATCCAGTACAATCTGGTAGGCTGTCTCGAAGGCAATGTGGTCCTTTTCACAGAGTGTAAGAGCAGAGAGGGCGCAGTTCTGGGGGTCCTTCATGGCACACTGCAGGGCGAGGGTGCGGGCGGATGAAGCCAGGTTCTCCTGCTGGTGGCAGTCCAGGTGGAGGCGGACGATGGTGCTGTTGGACATGACAGTGGTGGCCACGATACTGGTGGCTTCTGTGGGCGTGAAGAGGGTGAACCAGCTCTGCATGATGCTGTCCAGCGCGTACACACCTGGCAGATTCAGGTACAGAGTGAAGAGAAAGTTGGAAGATTAAGTGATTAGATCAAGTATATCTTGAAACAATCAGACACATTGAAGTAGCGGGGCACACTTACCCACTTCAGTGGCACATGTGACTAACCAGCGCACCATCTCTCTCCTCCTCCAGTTTAACGTGGACAGAGTTATTCTCATCACCTGCGGACGATAGCAAGAAAGGGGTGGAGGAGGGGAGTGACAGGTGAGTCTCTTTTACTTGAAACAAACTGGACAAAAAAACTGAAATATCTCTCCACCATTCCCATTGAGGACTATTTTATTTTCCTGAGAAACTGTAAAGGCAAAAACTGTATTACATTTTCAACAATCATTAAACAGGGACTCATTTCTCCGTGGCCGATTTGTCATCAAAGACACTCAAACTGTCTTTCGGTTTCACTTCACGTTTGTATCTTGTAACTTGGCTGAAAGACACAGCTGCTACGAGGATGACAAACCCTCGAGCAAACCTTCAAAGTAAATACTTATTTAATGGAACGTATGGGAACACTACGAGGAATGTAGTCTGTCTAAGATCAGCTTGATTTACTGCAGCAGTACAAGTGTGCTTGAAAAATGTCGGAGGAACTTTTCAAGAATTCATCGTAACACTTTATGAAAAACAATTTCTGTAGGCTCACGCACACCTTCGATAACTTGTAGGTGACAGGTGCATGGATGGAGAATGTCCGTAGGTAAGAGAAGAGAATTCCCACACACTGTCCTATTACTTGTAAAAAACTTTATTTAAATACACATTACTTGATATAGCTCTAAGGATGGAAACGTTGTGTATTTAAATTAGGTTTATTGCGAGTAATAAGACAGTCTTCTCCTATTTTTTGTTTAAAATCCAATTACGCAATCAACCTTTACAAAGTTCAGCCTTAACTCTACATCTTCATGTGCCCGTCTGAGTTTAATTCAGATTTTGGTCCTTCATAGAGTTCATTTTACAGAAGCTAGGCTTAGTAGGTGGTTTCCAGGTACAAGGGACACATGTGATAAGCGTGGCTTGTTACCCAGGAGATCATTCTCATGTTTTTTTTCCTCCAAAAAAGGCTCGAGGTGAAGCCCACTCCTACCTGGCCCCTTGATAGCCATCTCTGGGGTACCTCTTTAACCGGGCGGTCTCCCTGAGAAAGATTCTGATGTTGTTGCTTTTGCTTCACTCACAGCCTGTAGATGTATTCTGTTACAGTTGGAAAATCCCAAACCGAACTTCTTCTACATCCTGGCTGAGTGATTTAATGTCTTTTTTGTCATTAGAGAAAGGTAATATTTTCCTTAACAGGTTCATCTGCCAATTTTTAAAAGAAGAGGGCAGCCTATTATGTCACACATACACACTCTTACCCCTCTGGACTCCAACTGATTCTTAATGCATCCATTTTTCAAATAAGTATTTTTGTGTGTGTGTGTGTGTGTGTTTCTTTTCTGTCTCTTTGGGAGCCTTTGGGATGGATTGGGGTTAGGGGAAGGTGTTGAAAAAAGTAGAGAATCAATTTTGTAGAACAAAAAATTTGGGGCACAGATATGTTCTTTGTATTTTTCATTTGTATGATAATGGTTGCCAATAAATTAAACAAAGTGCACAAACAAAATAAACACTCATTGCAAGGAACAATTAGGTCACGAGGACATGATCACTTGTATCCAACACCAACTCTCAGGGGGTATCTGAAGTACACAAAAGTAGACCATTAACCAGGAAATAGTAACGTGGTCCTTAGAACCACCTTCAACCCTTTTCCAACACCCTGTCAGTAAGGACAGAGGCCAAAATCATCAGCAAAATTATTGGAATGACCAAATGACGAACCGGCTACGTAACACAGTGTGATCCGCATCATACACTGCCTCCTGCATGCTCTACCCAGGTGCTACCCCTCGCCGAAACCAAACGGAGTATCTCAAGTAAGTGAGAATGTGTGAAAGGGAGACTCTAGAAAGGGAATATCTGTTCAAAGAGAAACAGTGGCATTATATCTGAGTATAACATCCCTGTCACACACACATAACAAAGGGATGTTATGGAAATTTGTCGGGTTTTGTGTTGTCATTCTTCTCCAGACTAAAAGGGTGATTCTGCTGAACCTTAAAATTTACAAGGCCTGACGTAAACACGCATAAACATTTACAACCCGACCTGACAACCTCCTAAAAAGGTACCAATAAATAAACAGCGGCACCCATTTTGACAAACGACGTGGGCGTGTTTACTCACCTGCAGTCCCAGCTCCAGAGAGACTTTGAGAAGCGTGATGTCAGGCAGGCTGTCCATCAGAGTGGCGATCTTGAACGCGTCTTGTGCCAGTTTGAAGATGTGAGACGAGGAGTGAATGTTTTTCTGGATGGACTCCAGGACTGTCTCCAGCCTGCGACTGTCACCTAGAAGGGATTCAAACACAGGGATTACATTTGTGTATTGCTATCTGAGAGTCTTCACTACCATCCAGTGAGCTGGCAGCATAGACCTTTCTCTGTGTACAGTTTGTGTTTGTGTCTGCTCCTGAGTGTATTTACGAATAAGTCTATGCACCTTTGGCAGCAGTGAGCATTGTGGAGGCCAGCTCACACTGCTGAGACTCTATGTGGCTCAAGGTGAACCAGCGAGGGTAGCGGTTGGGCACCACGGACACGATGTGGTGGGGTCGTGACAGGTCACCAGACGAGGCCGTCGACTCCAACACCGGCAACCTGATGGAGGAACAGACACAGATGATGAGATATTCTGGAGAAAAACACAATACCTTGAATAATATTTATTCTACAGGAGCAGCGTTTTGGATTTAGTAGCATCTAGTGGTGAGGATTGCATATTGCAACCAGCTGAAACTTCTCTCGTGTGCTGTGTGAACTCCCAGATAGGATTCCTTCAGTGTTCAGGAAGTTTTTAGAGAGAGTCCAATTATCCGCAGAGATCTTTTCCTCTCCAAAAACAAGCTGAACTGGTCTATTAAACTGGTAAAAACACTGAATTAAGCAGTTTCACATTAAAATTCAGTGTTTTTCTGACACTGTTTGGTTCGTCGCAGAGGGGCTACTAACTACAGGGGCCCTATCTAGAGCTAGTGTTTGGTTCGTCCACTTTTGCCAATATAGCCCCTTAAATCCTACAAACTGGACCTTTAATTGAATATTAACCAGAGTATAAGAAAAGAAATATCGGATAAGAACGACAGAGCGGCAAAGAAATTGAGTGAATGATAATCAGAGACAGGCACAGAAACACCAAAGGTCCACGAATCATCCAAATCAAAGCGAAATCAGACAGACAGAAATACTGTACAGACAGAAAAAGTCTTCATTATGATGGTCTGAAAGTGACTTCAAAATGAAAATGACTTTAGTGATCACAGGGGGATTACAGTTAGCCGATCCCTGCAATTTACTTCCAACCTAGTATTTAATCACCTAGAAACCAAGGTATAATTAGTATTTTCTTCACTCTAATTGGTCATAATGAAGTCAGAGCCGCGCAACACCTGCTAGTGGATGAAGAGGCTTCACTAGTTTCTCTCTCTCATTATAATAATACTGACAGGGCCAAGTCTTTGCCAGCACCACGAGCACCACCACCATTACCACTGTGGCCGGCTCATCTCCTATTCTGCTTCACTTCTCTTCCCTCCGCTCCCACCTCAGTTTCAAAGGTCTTCTTTCCTTCAGAAGACAGCACAACCTGGCCTTCTCTCAGCCAATCACAAAGCTAATTGAGTCCATGGGGAAATTAAGGAATTCACCTTCCAGCCCCGTTAGGCTGGACACACATCAAACAAATACCGACACACATGAATGAAAAGAGCCAGCACACACACACACACACACACACACACACACACACACACGCGCATGCATGCACACACACGCTCAGATAGACACACACACACCTGCCCTTTTGAAAACACATCAAAGCAACCCGGTAAAAGCAATGCAATGCTAAATGCCAGTTTCAATTTCAGAGCAAAGTGCATGTGATACTGTTGCCACCTGAGTGAAGGCATGCACAAAAACAGCCTCTTCTTCACTCAGGTTTTGCCCAAGAGGGGCACAAGCAGGGCCCGTCTCTCGCAGAGAGGGAGAGAGCGAAGGAAGGTGACAAAAACCCAGTCGAGATGCGTGCAAGTGTGAACACTGACACTTGGTGTAAAATGGAGATGTTTGGAAGCCTTAGCAACAGCCGGGTTCACTCCACACACATCTAAAGAGCTGCTAAAAGCTTCCACCACACTGGGGCCTTCTGGAAGATTCCTGGGGTGTAGCAAAGCAAAAAAAAAAAAGTTCCCTGGGTAAAGATGGAGGCCTCATCAACATTCCTGTCTTTGTTTGGTTTTCACCAGAGAGCCAGAGGCCTCCATTGGATAGGAGCTTGAGAGGCCTGGGTTGCTGAAAAATAACCTCCTAAAAATGTTGGGAGGAAAATCCATACTGGGCTATTGTTCCATAAGAAACAAGCAACAAAAAATGGCCTAATGGACTGCTCTGAATCATTCAATCTAAGCACAAGTACAGTATAATCCCTGCTATGTGTGCGTTCCCATCCAATACCTTGTAAACTGCTGTAGAACCGCGCACGCTGGTTATAAACATGATCATCTTCTCCATGCAATAACACTATACAAACTCTCAACTCAATGTCGAGTGTGCTTAAAACATCAAATTAAACTCATATTTCTTTACAGCACTGCCATGGCTGGATACAAATGTGCACTATCAATGATATATAAAACACTAACAGAGAGCTGGAAGAGGCAATCAATCCATGCATGAAGCAGTGGGGGGGGGGGGGGGGCAGCTCTGGTGTCAAATGGGTCCTGTGGCACTGTAGCACCCTGTCACATCTGAAAGGGACACAGCAATACTTAACGCACCAGAAATATTCAAGGGTGACGATGCGGAGGGAGTCTGCAAGGAAGGCAGACGTCTCATAATCAGTAGACACAGTTGGGTAATCAGATATTTAGGAATGACTCATGGTTGATTCCCCATTGAATTATTAAAGGGACAGTTCACCCCCAAATCACCAATACATCTTTTTCGTCTTACCTGTAGTGCTACGTATCAATCTAGACCGCTTTGGAGTGATTTACTGAGTGTTGGAGATATCAGCAATCAGGGCGTAAAATTAACATTTTACCTCATCTGCCATTGGCTGGTGACCTCCAAAAATTTACCGGCCAAACATATTTTTCACCAGCCAAATAAAAAATTGTGCCTTATTTGACGAAAAATAATTACCTTACGTTTTTAGTATGAAAATCCAACTTTAGGAAAATCCAACCCTGTCCTCTGTGTTTCTTTGGCGTGCTTGCGGCAAAGGCTGCAGTAGTAGTATCACGATGCCACAGCAAAAATGAGGCAGATGTGCCTTTTGTCATTTATAAAAAGATAAATCACTTTTCTATAATACATCAATGATATTTCAATGGAATAAATTACTTATTGACTTATTCATACTTCAAAAACAGCATCAATAAGTGATTAACATAGGGGGGATCAAAATAAAATAAAAATCAACCAGCCACCCTCCTCCCCTGACAGTCCCTCCATAAGTAACGAACAGTCCCTAAAGTGCGGTGAGGTTTGTGGAAATGTTAACAGCTCGTTTCTCCTCTGACACGCTACATACCTGTGTACCGCTACGGCTCGGTTGTCCAGGTACTACTGGGCAGTCATGACACCAACGAAAGAGGAAATTACTGGACCTGGAGTCGGACTTTGTCGGAGACGGCCGGTAAGCCGTTATCTTGCGCCGCAGAGCACTATGAACCTCCGCCGTGTTCCTGTCTGTGACCCCCATTCAACCCACAACCTCCAGGATTCTCATTTCCTTTCTGCTGCTGGTTGAAACATGATAATAGGGGCGCCCCACTCCACTAACTTGACGTGGAAATGAGCGGTAGTCTAGAAAACTGGCGAGTTTTTTTTTTGTTGTTGTTGTTGTTTTGTTTTTTTTCGAGGGCACCCGTGAGTCCTCACATAGATTGCGCCCTGGGCGGTTGCCCACATTGCCCATAGCAAAAACCGTCCCTGGACACAGCTGGCAGAAATGGTCGAAGCACATAAAAAACCCACATGCAATTCAAAATTTTCCATCAGCCACTGGCGGGTGTGTGTTTTTGTTTTACACCCCAAACTCATTTTTTACCCGCAATTGGCGCTTGGCGGGTGTTAATTTTATGCCCTGTCAGCAATAGAGATGTCTGCCTTCTCTTGAATATAATGGACCTAGATGCTGACTCTGCTAACAGTGCTAACAGAGCTAACAGTGGTTGAAAGTAAAAATGCTAAAGGGGATTTGCGGCCCAAGATTGAGCAGCTTACTCGGCAGGGTGACCTGAAGGGAGATGGGACGGATGGACATGTGTAACCTATGGAAAATCTGATCGACATCCCTACTCAATTACTTTCCAGAGATCATGACTCTGTTAATCAAGATAATCCACAGACCTTGTTGTGAGCAGTTTCACTCAGGGACTATTTTCTGTCTACCAAACTACACTTGCCAATCTCATCACGTAGAAGGAAGTGTGCATCTACTCATGGACAAGAAGTTTGTGCCTGACAGAGTGCCATGTAAACATTAATGGCATCCTTCTTGGCTGAGCTGTAGCTAGCTTAGTTGTGCTATGTGAGCTAGCAGTAGATGCACGCCTCCTTCTGTGCTGTGATATGGTTGCAGTTTGAGAGAAAGAAAATAGTTCTTACATGAAACTGCTCACAACAAGGTAAAAAAACAAACAAAAAAACAACAACTCAGCAGCAGTGTCTCTTTACACAAATCATGACCTGGTTACTCAAGATAATCCACAGACCTTGTGGTGAGCAGTTTCATGCAGGAACTATTTTCTTTCTACCAAACTACATCTCCAAACCGTATCACTACGCAGAGAAGGAAGTGTGCATCTACTCATGGACAAGAGGTTTGTGCTCTTGACACAGTGCAATGTTTAGATTAATGGCGTCCTTCTCAGCTGAGCTGTAGCTAGCTTGGGTGTGCTAGATGAGCTAGCAGTAGATGCACGCTTCCTTCTGTGCTGTGATACGGTTGGCAGGTGCAGTTCGAGCAACAGAAAATAGTTCATATATGAAACGGCTCTCAACAAGGTCTGTGGATTATCTTGAGTAACCAGGAAAAAAGACATTGCTGTTGAGCTTTGAGCACCACAAGCCAAGAGCTATCTCTTCCCATTATATTGGAGAGAAAGCAGACAACTCTACGGCCAACATCTCCAACACTCAGCAGCTCACACTGAAACAATCTAGACTGATAAATAGCACTAAAGGTGAGAGGATAAATATGTATTCTTGATCTGGGGGTGAACTGTCCACATATGCGAAAGGTGCAAAACAAGTGAAAGCGAAGAAGTAACAGAGACATTGATGAAAAGCAGTCCAGCCAGGGTTATACTTAAATCCTGAGGCCCTCTGGGAGTTCTGGTCAGCATCACCATGACGACTGACCTCTCTACCTCATGCTCCTTTCCCCCTGACTGTAAACACCCGTCACTTCCATAATCTATCAAGCACACATCCATCTTCTAAGTGTCACATCCGCTGGAGGACCTCCAGTCTATACACAAAGTTAAAAGTTGGAAACCTTCATAATGCCTGACAGGAGGGATCAAGTCGTACCTGACCCCAAACACAACCCCTGATTTTGGTTCACTCCTCTTAAGTGCCTTGGATGCTTGAAATGACATCTGCTTTGGGTGAAGCATTGTTTTCCACACAGCGAGTACCTCATCAGAAGCTCCTCGCTGACAGGTAATCTCAAAAAATATCTCAGTCTCACTTCTCAGTAATATATAAAAATAGCCTCATTTTTTAGCTTGACCTGTGTGTATTCCTTTTGTTTGTTTATAGAGCACAGAGGATTGTAGGATATTCTCCGACTCAGAGGTTTGTGTGCGATCCTTCAATTGAACTGAAACATGGATATGCAAAAAGACGTTGAGCTATACAAACTGTGGTCAAATCCAAATGCTTAGATATATATAAAACACACAAGATGCTGTATGCTATGATATGGCTCCACTGTCTGAGAAGTGGTCCAATTATTATCTCTCTGTGTCTAAAAGTACGCTCCAGTTCACTCAAGTTCAATACCTAGGAACAATTTTGAGGTACTTGCACTTTACTTGAGTATTTCCACTTCATGCTACTATTTCTGACAATGCCACTGTATAAAGCTCCACTGCACTTCAGAGGGAAATAATAGTTCCTGGTAACATATCAGATAAGGGTTCTAGACAAAGCAAATGATCAGGTTATAAAATATGATGCACTGTTACAGAGACTACCCATGATTATATATTAGCAACCAGAACACAAAGCTGCTTATGTTATGCACCAGCAATGATTAATTAATAATTATACAGTGTGGTATCATACCATAATTGGCTACTTTTACTAAGGGTAAATAATCAAAAGCAACTAGAACAACAAACTTTTGGAGCTTAGCACCAGGTCATATAAGAGAGTTGAGAGTTGCAGATTGCTGATTTTAAAGTCAAGATGAAATCATGGCCAAATCGAACCCAATCACGTACCCATCACACATAAAAGCACCCGGGAGCACTGGGGATAGAGCCGCCGAGCTTCCGATTGGTGGATGACCCACTCTACCTCTGAGCCACAGCCGCCGGTACTGTCCTGTAATAGTGTTTTTATACTGCAGTATTAATTTTCTTAAAGCTGCAATTGAAACCAAATGGAAAAATAATGTCATCCTCCTACTGTCTCTAATGGCAATTGCCAGAATCTCTGAAAACAACCAATCGGAGTTAAGGAGTCTCTAACACTGCTATGCCGATCCCTGCTTATGAACGGGGGTCAAACTATCTAAGTAGGCAGTGCTGATCAAATATGAATCAAAATTCTGTTGCTTCATTGCCTTTTTTTCGCTAGCTAAACAGTACACTCAAATATGTTTCTGAAAACATTTGAGGCGAGAAATATACAATGCAGTAACAGCATCTTTATAATTGATCAGCGCTACCTATTTCATGAGGAATGATTGACATGATTGACAGCTGCATTAGGGACTCCTTGGCTCTGATTGGTTGGTTTCTTTCATGTGAAAATGCCATTTTAAAGCAACGTGAGAGGGCAGAGAAATATAATTTTTCTTCACAGATCATCAGTCTCAAATTTCTGTTTGGATATAGTGACAGTTTCAGCAAATATGACAAAATGTTATCTTATAGCTAACTATGTGTGCAAAAACTGTGCATTGTCTCTGTCAAATAACAAATGAATAAATAAATAAATAAATAACTTCCCCAATACTGCCACTATAGATTCCCTACATCGTAATTAAAACCGTCTTTTTCATGTAAACATTTGCATGATGAAATGAGGAAAATATTCAAAAATTACTGGCGGGGATGTATGCCAATTACAAACTAGCGGTCGGTCAATCAGTCTGTCAATTTACGGCTGGTTGGCAGTCATCAACATACACGTGTCTATGATCAGATACAAGTTTTCCACAACGTTCATGAATCCGGTGTAGGTTTTAGTACCAAAGTTTTTTATGTGCAAAATCATTCATGAATAAGACAAACTGTATTTTCAGGGGGTGTCAGACTGTGCAGGGCTACACAGGTTGACCTAACATGAAGACAAAATGATGTCATCTACCTGTGAGTGTCACTGGTATGTCCCAGTTTATCCTTAGTCCACAGTTATGATATACAGTGCTGTATATATTCAAAGATTATGGATTATGCAGAGGACCAAAGGTTGTGAATTACAGCGAGGATCTACATTCATTAGCACTGGAAGACGCCTATCCCATATGGAAATCTCATATGATAACAGGCGGCTGGGATTTTGTCTCTTTGGCTTCCAAAGAGTTGCGATAAGGACAGTCTCCGGAGAGGCAGCGAGCGTCTTCTTCTTCTTCTGTGGCTGCAGTCAAATTCTGGGCAGCCCGTGAAACCAGTAGGCAGCTCCTCTGTTTTTGTGTTGGCCGCTCACACCAAGCCATCTCACAGCATATGCTGCTCTCGCACGCTTTAATTAACTTCATGCGCGGCACAAACACACACACACACACACACACTTTAAAATACTGGATATGCATTTGTGTGTGGAGGCAGTCCAGACTTCCTCGCATTTAAAAAAAAAAAAAAGCTGGTTTGAGAGCAACTGTGAAGGAGAAGACAAATAGAGAAAGCAAGTGGAAAGTGAAAAAGTGTGTGTGTGTGTAAATGAGCGAGAGCGCTACTTTCTCTCTCTCCTTGTATCAATGATAGTGTTATAATGGGTCCATTAAAATAGCCCTGGTTCCTTTACCTCCTCCTCTATATTTAACTGTCCGCCGTCCCGTGGGAGCGGGGAGGTATATGCTATCATATTACACTACGCTACATTACACACATTCATTATGTGCTGAGTAGACACCCCTGGCTCCCAAGAGCGCCCATAAGTGGCCATATTATTCTAAATCGCCGGTTTCACACCACAGGAGTGAGGATGGAGGAGGTGAGGGGAGGATATGGGGAAGGTGAAGGGAAGTAGCGAGGGAGGGAGGGGAGTGGCTGACTCAGGGAAAACAGGTTTGGGACTTGGGTTTAGAGGCAAAGAGGGGACACTCAGCGGTTGGATGTGTAACCTTGAAACCACACAGCCCCCTCAATGAGAAACCCAACCATGTTGTTTTGGTTTTGTGAGCACGTTATTTCAGTTCCCGACGCCTCCTGACTGGTTAACTGGGAGGAAAAGTGTGAATGAAGTGTTTGTTGTCTTTTTGTTCTCCGTTTGTCCAACTGTGACACACGCTGGTACGAGCCAGAAATAAAAACTCACTTCTCATTCATTCACTAATCATTTGCCAGTTCCTCAGCGATGGACTCTGAGAAGCTTTGTAGAAACACAACAAACATCCTCCCCACACTGCCCTCTCCCTGTTGGCCCTGCATGTGTGTGTGCTTCCTCCTCATTACAGCCACACTAATTACACTCTCATTAATGTAATTAATATTCACTGATCCAGCTCCCACTAGTCACAACATCAAAACACAGCAGCGCAGACTGATTAACACACATACACATGTACACATTGTCCACAGATGAATACACACAGGAGCTTAATATAGAGAGATCACATGGAAAACACAGTCAGACCCACAAACAGGACGGATCGCTGACTAAACACAGACCCACACGTGAAAACACAGACAAAATACTCTACATCTTAACATCCTTGCATCTCTAAAACCCTCTAAAAATAACTACGTTTTCGCAATGGTGCCTGACTTTAAAGTTCGAGGAGAGCATGCACTTGTCTGCACAAAAAAGGAGAGATCGCTACTTTAGTCAGAGGTCGCAATACCGAACATTTTTACAAGTTTCAGAGTTGGAATCTGGACAAATCTGTGTGTGTGATCCTCTGGTTTCAGATGGTTAACAGCTACAATCAGCCGAAGTAACAAAGCAAACGATGCAGAGTCTACGTGCAGTCAGATGATTACAATAAGTCGAACTTCTATTCGCTGCTTTACTGTAGAGAACAGACATATTCTGCGAGTAACCCTCCCGTTTACAAGTTTTCCGTTGTAATTTTTAAAAGGCTCCATTAGCCGAACTTGGGAGGATTTTCTTAATCCAAAGATCAGCATTTAAATGTTAAAATGAAAATCAATAAAATGTGATTTACAAGGTTTCGACATGATTACAGGAACACGCTCACACACACACACACACACACACATATACACACTTAAGACCTACCGCATGGCTCTCAGTGCAATTTTGTACGCCAGTTCAGCGTCGTGAGGTAGGAGAGAGGTAAAGAGATAGCGGGCGAAGGTGTGCATGGGAACACTCTCTCTGTGGACGATCTCTCCGAGGCCAGAGTACGGACCAGCTGCTCAAAAACACAGAAAACACACACACACACACACATAAAAAAGGGGGCTTTTTTTAGTGATGGAACAAAGAGTAGGAAGACATTCAGTCATAAAACAATTATCTGTCTCATCAGGTCAATAAATGTTATGGTATGGTATTTAAATGGATAGTATATGCAGTATAAATAGACAACAGAAAAAGCAAGTGCATTTTTATTTTGCTGTATATTGAGTTGTGCTTTTTCTATGGCCCACTGAGGACAGACTTCTCCCTCCCAGCCAGGAAGAAGCAGAGCCACGCGGCATTAAAACAAACTGTGACGTCAAAAACCATATGGTCGTGTGTGTGCAGACTGCCTCGCGCTCCCTCCTCCCATCTCTCCCTGCACTTCCTTTAGTCTCTGGTGGGTTATTTTAAACCCCAACAGGCTCCTAAGCCACAGACCACATCACACAGTGGCGCGGCTGCTGCAGCCTCCAGGGGCCCGCAGAGGCCTCGGAGCCCGGCGCTGTATTAGTAACGGAGCCAGAGGTGGGTGGTCGCGCAGGGGCCGAGGCAGGGCTGGGGTTTGGGTGGGGACTGGAGTGGAGCTTGACTGAGCCAAGCCCTTCAGGATGTCCCCACCCCCCACCCCCCCACCTTCTCCTCCTCCTCCCTTTCCCATAACCAGACCTCATTCTGCTCCAGCCCCAGTCCTGTAAATGTACACACTGTTGTGTGTGCACGCATGTGTGTGCTGACACAATACCCCTGGTGTTACTGTGTAAAGAGCTCATTTTGGTCTGGCCCAGGGCAGCCGAGCCTCTATTTGCACCACAAAATGAAAGGATAATAAATACTGAGACAGAGTCCAATGTGTTTTTTCCTGTTTTAGCAGGAATGTGTAGGTTCTCAGAGCGTGGGAGGGAGAGAAAAGAAAAAAAGGAGGCGTGTCTTTGTGTGTGCGTGTGTGTGTGAAGACTGCTGGGAGATGTAAATGGACAATAAGGAAGACATATTATCTGTCAGCTCCCTCACCCTCTAGCAGAAAGACGGCCTGTTTACGGAAGATTTTGACCAGGGAGTCGTCCAGTTCCACTTCCTGCAGCTTGGCCAATAGCTGCTCTTCGTTCCGACACACCTTCTCTTGAGCGTACAGCCCGTCAGGCATCACCCGCTGCTGGCCTAAGCCAATCAAAGCCGTCTCCACCGCCAGCGCCACGTACGATTCACCGTCTCCTAGCAATCGCTGCACGGGCATTCGCTGGAGGTCTGCTCGGCTTACAACACTGGAGCAGTCTGTGAAGAAGAGGGAGAGAGGGATACATAGGAACTGAGTTGGCATAAAGTGGTAGTCTGGGTTATTCTCTGAGGTTTTGGACACTAGATGAGCCTGTCTCCTATGGAAAACCACTGTGTCAGTCACACAGCAGAGGTCTGGACCCAAAGACCATCCAAAATAAAGATCAGCGCCTCAGGAGCATTCCTCCGTTCGCTTCTCTACCTCAGAGGAGAGGGCTATTTCTGTGAGCAGAGGAGGCAATGAGGGACAGAGCGATCGCCAAGCGTAGGAGAGGAGAATTGAAAAAAGGCACAGGAGGAGGCATGATGAGATAAGACAAAAAGACTGAAGGTGAAACTGCAGTTAAACTGCGCTTCCTCACATCTGCATGCCAGTAATATGAAAGACCTGAAAAATACGTCTTATTATGCAGCTACATGAGCTAAAAAAGACTCAGCTGTAGTCAGCAAGGCAGGAATGTCAGTTTAAATCATGTATTTTGTTGTCTCATTAAAAATCGATATCTGTGAATAAAAAAACAGCATGTTTTTATTTTGTATAATGTTATACTCACTGTTGTGTGTGTGGTAGCTGAAATGCAATCTCAGAACCAATTAGCTATTGCCTGATGACTAGTTAGCTTTGTATTAGCCTTTTAGAAATATTACTCCTTTCACATGTAGATATTTGCTTTTTAGAGATTAGCCGAAATGACTGCTGTACAGTACAGGAAGTCTTTGCTTAGATACCTGCAGGCTACATTGGATCAGCCCTAAATACTGTCCCTCGCCCCCAGAGGCCTCAGACAATAACCAATGGGCTCTGAGACTGAGAAAACACATTTTTATTTAACCTTTATTTAACCAGGAAGTCCCACTGAGATTGAAAATCTCTTTAACAAGACAGACCTGGTCAAGGTAGCAGCCAATCAAAACACATTTAAAATGCAACAAATAAAACATATAATAAAAAATCCGCTATTCATCCACTATTCAAACATAGTGACCTCTCAAGAAAAACAAGCGTGTGTCACCACGTATTTACATGTAGATATAGGCTACAGTATCATCTTTTTGGGTTTGTGTCAAATTAATTTCATGCGCTGCCATAAAACCAGAGCTAAATTTAAGGATATGTGCACATTTTATTCAGGCTGCAAACAGAGTTGAAACGATTAATCAATTAGTATTAATCTTTTCAATAATCACCAACTACTTTCCTTTTACCAATTTTTTTTTTTTTTTTTTACGTAAAAAAATCAGCTTCTTAAATGTGACTTTTTTCAGACTCTTTACTCCTCTGTGGCAGTTCACTGAATATTTTTGACAAAACAGGACATTTAGGATGTAAACTTGGGCTTTGGGAACCAGCGATAATTTTTTTCACCATTTTCTGACATGTTATAGAGCAGTGGTTCCCGACTGGTCCAGCCTCGGAGTCCATATTGCTCCTTAGTCACTAGTTTGAGCTCCCACAGTTTCATACATTCAGCGCCATATTTGCATTTGGCCGTGTCATTGGTCTAGTTTGCTGTCTCTGTCAAGTAGCTGTCTGTTAGTCACTCACTCTACAGCAGGAAACAGCACTTCAAAATAAAAGCTCTATAGTGGAAATTTACTGTACTTAGACCTAACAACTAATCGGCTATGAAAACAGTTGGTAGTTGCAGTCCTAGCTGCCAGTTACGTCAGCAGGTACCTGAGAGGTCTAAGCAGGTGTTGGAGCCCTCCTCTCCCCCTCGCCCCGACTCTGTCAGGGTGCTGAACAGGGTGCCGATGGGATCCAGGGGGTGTCCCACCCAGCCTTCCATGTTGGTTATGGAGGTATGGCCTTTATGGAGCAACTCTGAGACAAGACAGAGCAGATAATGACACAGTTAACGAGTGCAAAAAGAGAGATGCTGTCAAAACAATGAACTTTAAAACACAGATATTCATCGATGGCCTTCACCAAACAGAACAGCTAAGACAACACTATAAAATGACCCGCACAAGGCAAAGAAGCAGTTCTTAAATCAAATGATAATGGCAGTGAATAGAAAATAAATGAAAGATTGTCTTTTGGAAAGAGAGAAGAGGGTTTTTTTTCAACAACTACAAAACATTTTTTCTTCGCTGCTAGCAATTAATTACTCCAGCTTCCAAAAATTGATGA
Organism: Epinephelus fuscoguttatus; assembly: GCF_011397635.1. NCBI lineage: Eukaryota > Metazoa > Chordata > Actinopteri > Perciformes > Serranidae > Epinephelus > Epinephelus fuscoguttatus. The sequence continues at coordinate 28,006,164 of NC_064757.1, read as the reverse complement.
GTCAAAAACAAGCTTCACAGCTGGAGGATTTTTGGAGAGTTTCCTCCTCCTCTCTTCTGTCCACGCTTTTATTTTCCCTTGATATTCTAGAGTATTTCTATGGGATGGATGAAGGATGCTGGTGTTTGTATGCATAATAATTTGTGAAAATGGTTTGCTTTCTAATTTGTATTCTGTCAGTTAATAGGAAAAAAAAACCTTTCTTGTGCCGACGGAAGTGCTCCAGTTGCCTCTGCTGTTGCCGCCGTAATGTGTTCACCACGGCGATGGCCAGTCGGAGGGCTTCTCTCGGGTAACCATGCGAGCGCAGAGCATCCACCCTGGCGCAGGCCGTTGGGACATGTTCTGAAGAAAAGACATTTTTTTTTTAACTCCAGCACTCTACTGTGCATTCTCAGCCCAACTTATTGTGTATAAATAACTCATCTGACACACGGGCTCGCACACGCATACACCTACATACACACAGCCTCACCGTGCCACAAGGGCCAGCCGCGTGAGTCAAAGAGGGAGCCCTCCTGGTTGTCATGGTAACAGTAGTTGGCATAGAGGTCACTGGCGATAATGTGCTGGAGGTGTCGGTCCTGCCAGTGCAGGTCACAGGCCTCAATGGCCCGTGTGAACACAGTCCTGTGGGGGCGCATCTCTGCAGAAGAAGGAGAAGGGGGGGGGGGGGGGGGGGGGTGAGAGGAGGAGGTGTGAGAAGATCTAAAGTGCGATCACCTTCACGTGGTGAGAAAAGTAAGATAGGGCCCACATGTGCGGCCATTTGGTTATTTTTTTACTTTAAAGGTCCAGTGTGTAGGATTTAGGGGGATATATTGGCAGAAACCACTGCAGTTAGCAGCCCTTCTGCGATGAGAGCATCCGAAAAACACAGATTTTTTAAAACTGAAACTGCTTCATTCAGTGGCTTTACCCATTTAAATCACTGGGTCCACTTCTTTTGGAGAGGAAGAGACCTCGGTGAATAATTTGGGGGCACACACATTCGGGGGCACTGGGCTAATGGCTTGTCTGCAACATGCCAAACAATGTAGGAGAAATACTAATTTGTAACGTAAAACTACTTTACTCAGTGTTTTTAAGGGTTTAAATCACTAGATTTGTTTGTTTTGGAGAGGAAGAAATCTCTGCAGATGATTTATGTTCTGGTAAAAACCTCCTGAACACTGAAGGAACTCTAACCAGGAGAAGTTTCGGCTGGTTGCCCTCTGGAATCCTCATGGCTAGCTGCCACTAAATCCCCTCAAATCTTACACACTGCTCTATTAAACGCCTGGGCATTTTAACATCTATTAATAACATGTTAATTTTTGGGGACATTAGCATAATTACCATCTACAAACACAACCATCACCTACAAGACTGGCAGCCTGTACCAAGCTTCTACGCTGTAGTTATTCTGCTCGAGTGTTTTGAAGAGAGAAAGACAGTTTTCAGCCAAACTGCACGAACGCTTTGAAAGTGAGCGGCTACATGGAAGAAAATCACCTCCAACGGGTGGATTGTTTTTTGATCAGGTTTGTTGAAGCTAAAAAGCTACTAATAACAACAAAAAACATTCAGAATGATGCTTGGGATGAGCAGAAGTGTTTCATGTGTGTGAGATCAAGGCTTCACCACTGATGTTTACAAATGCTACACGCACTGTGGCACCTCTCACCTTGAGATGCGTTATTACAAAGTAAATATGTTATTGACAGACATACAAAACCTGTCAATCTCTGACCTTGGTTGCCATGGGCACCCTGAGGCAGTGAGTGGGTGAGGTTGGGCAGCTCGTTGCCGTGGTTACCGTCCTCCCAGGGGCAGACGTCCACGCTGTTCCATCTGCGCAGCTGGCGCAGCCACGATGACTTTTGCTCCGCTTTGCAGTGGGGGTTCAGTACGATGCACATCCACAGGGCACCTGGACACCCACACAAACGTAAAACATACACACACACACACACACACACACACACACACACACACACACACTTCAGTCAGCTGCCCTACTTCCCAGTGTGTGACAGTGACGTCAGCGATGAATCATACAGTGCAGGTAGGTGTGTCTTTTGAGGTTTTAAAAAGATCCTAAATGTAGTTATCATGCAAGGCTGAAAGCTGGAGGCAGTTTTCAAAGATGCGCAGCGTTCATAACATTGTTTCTTTTTTCTTTTAGTGCACATTTTGTATGCTGCCGCCATCTTGCACTGGAATACAAAAGTCTGTGAAAACAGAGAACTTAACTAGTCCCGAGGCAACGCTGACTGCACACACATCATTTTGGAGTAAATTGGAACAAACAGAATATGAAAAGTGGCTACGTCTCTGGGGAGGCAAGCACATTCAGGGATTTTACTCTCAAGACTGCTGGAGATATGTACACTCTACAGTGGTGTGTGTGTGTGTATGTGTGTGTGTGTGTGTGTGTGAGTGTGTGATTGTGTTGTACGTATGCATGTGTGTAAAGGCAGAGAGAGTTTGGGGAGGAAGGACGAAGACAAGGACAGAGACAGAACATGAGGAGAGAAAAAGAATACAAAAGGTACAGAACAGAGGGAGAGCAGAAAAAAGGGGATACAGAAAATGAAATGGGAGCGGAGATGATTTGGACGAGGAGACATGGGTGAGGACAAGTGAATGAGGCTTGGCTTTGTGTCTGGAGGAGAGCAGTAGCTGCGGCTCAAAGAGGAGAAAGACAAAAGAGGGGGAGAGAGGGAGAGCGAGCGGCGCCAAGAGGCAGCATTCACCACACATCAGGGGGAGTGATAAGGACTTGGGAAGAAGGGTTTGAAGTGTGGACTTCAAAGAGACCGTACACACACTTCCAAAAATACGTGGGATTGAAACAGATGAGATCACTGCGCTGTCCTCACAAAGTGCAGAACAAGACCAAAGGGAGAAAACGAACATCATCATCAACAACAGCGGCGGCGGCAGAAGCAGCAGCAACATCAACCGAGACATTAGAGGAAAACAACAAAGACAGGAGACAACACGACTGCTGTCCTGGTGACGGGTTTGTTGGTTTTGTGGTTTGCGGGGAAGTGTTTTGCTGTAGGTACAGTACATCTGTCAAAAGAACTACACACTATATCAAACCAAATGACTGCATGGCGAGCAGCACTCTGTCACATCAACTAAATATATAATGTGAAGTGTTTGAAAACATTACGGAGGTCATAATATTGGGGGTATGATGGGGCGCGATGTGCTGCGTTAAACGGCTTGTAATCCACAAAGACACTCTTGCTGAGCTGCCAAACCTGCATTCACAGTGAGAGGGAGAGACTGGGCCGTCAGTGATGAGTGTGTGCGTCTCAGAGTGTGTGTCTATGTGGGCTGTCTTGGACACAAAGGACAAATAAACAAACAGGAAAAAAAAATATGCGTGTGTGTGCCTTTGTCTCCATGTCTGGGTTCGATCGCCCACCTTGCTAAATCTGTCCGTGCCTGTGCATACTGGGAAAGAGGCGCGCGCGCGTGTGTGTGTTTGTGTATGTGTGCACATTTGTAGGACAGTCACAGTGTGTGTGTGGTGTGTTTTTCCCCCTCACCTAGCTCGTCCCAGAGCTGTCTGTACTTGTCGGTCATGGTGGTGCCCTGCTGTCTCCACAGCGCCAGCCGAGGGTCGGCCATGAACTGTTCTGTGATCAGTGTTAACATCCTCGCTCCGTTGGAGTCACGCATCTTCAGCATCTCCCTCACCTGCAGGAGGAGAGAGGAGGAGACAGGGAGGACGGGTTACGCACACAACCGCACACGTACGCATAGTTTGTGCAAACAGATGCACAAACAGAGAGCGATGAACACACACAGGCACAGAGACGAGCTCTAACAGCTCAGAGATGAGACATACAGAGCTACACTGGACTACACACAGACAATAAATGACAGATACACAAGCACACACACAGAAACACACACATTCAAGGCTTGCTTTTATGCCTTTGTACATCCTCATCACATATGTACCTTTTTGATTGTTTTTATAGTTATCTAGTTACAATTTCTATTTCATTAAGTCTTTTTTTAAGCTATACTTTGCAGGATTTTCCCCAAAACAATGTATAGACTCATATAAAAGTAATCTCTCGCAATCGTCATGTGTGTGGTTGTGTATTTGTCTACAGAGACTCTGACCTCTGCCCTCTATTTTCTTATTTTCCTCTTATTTTGCTGTGTTCTGAACATTTCTAGGAGTGAACCCCCCAGCCAATAATGCTATGAAAATTGCGGACACAGCGCCGTAAAAATGCAAATGTAGCAAGGCAACACACCAAGTGGACAAAGTTCGTTCCAAGCTAGAGTGGATCAGGGGTTGGCTTTTACTTTAACTTTCACTGGTGAGCACTGAATGACTGGATAAAGGTGCTGGTCTTTTATCAATGTGTGCCTCCTATCTTAGCGGTTCTGCACATTCCTGCAGTGTCCATGGAGTGAGTAGTGGTGTAATATGAAATTCTTGCACAGTCTGAGCATCATTTGATAGTGGATATTGGTCTACTGAAGTGCGCTATTGTTGAAATCTCAAATAAAAATGTTATAGTAGAGTATTAAAATATGCTCTCATATTCCTACAGTACATTTAACCATGTTTGTAATCATTTTTCCAAAGACTAACGAGACCCTTCTATCTATTTGTGTTACAGTAGTATTTTTCAACAAGGCCGCATAAATCGGTTAAGTTATTGTTACCAGCTCACCCTTTTTCCCTTTTAAGGGCAGTGGCCTTGTGGGTAACCTGTGAATATGTGACGAGTACTTCATTGCATACGGAGGGAAGCAGCTCTCTCGAGGTGTCATGGTCATGATAGCAGTAGAATTAAGTGTCTGGATAAATTCAGGGTTATTGTTGAACTTCATGAGAAGGCCATGTTTGTTGTTTTGTGGTGAAGACTGCAATAAAGCCATTGTTGGTGAACAGCAACCGAGCGCGTCGCTATCCTTCCTTCTGATCCAGACCACTAGAAGCTAGTTACCAGCTAACAACGAGCCAAGCTAAATGATTGTAAATAAGTCAGCGTGTTCCCAACTACGGTTCGGAGCTGGTAAGCTGTCACTGAGAGAGGTAACATTAGCTAGCTTGCAAAAATATTGAATATTACGTCACAACAAATGTGAAGTTCCCACAATAGAACAGTAGCTTGAATGTACGTACAGTACAAGCAGTGAACTATAACCCACAATTCCTGCGTAGTATACCTTGAAAGATTACTCTATGCTTCATCTTCTCCTATCTATTGTGCATGATCTATTGATCTAGGCGGGGAGCTGCAGCATACAACTGTCCTTACAAGGTTAAAGAAGTTGTATTGAATCAACTTTTAAAAAAGTCTTCAAAATGAAAGCATACAGCTCCATACACACCTCATATGGTACTTTCTAACAATGCTTGACCAAAGCGTGATTCACATGGGACCAGTATAACCAGGGGACCTCATGTGATTTAGAAATTAGCCCATTAGTTTGTGTTTTGTGTGGTACACTGGCACGGAATAAGCAAAGTCTGTATTTCAATCAAATTTCCTGATATTATCTCCCAGATATGATGCATCCTATTATCTTCTGAGCTTTTGCTCCTCTGATGGATTTGAGCTTGTTCTTTCTGCGTATAAGTTTCCATGCTGAGTAGCAAGACGAGCCTCCTGCGCTCAAACTGCTGTCAAAACTTTATTTTTAAGTGCAAGAAAAAAGGCGCAAAGAAAACAAAAAACCTAAATATGACATGATGTCTGTGTTTGGCAAAATACACTAGGTAATTTGCTGTGGAGTTTAAACCTGACAAATTATGGACATGGCAGATTCACACAGTATTTAGAGGACAGGCAACTTCTGCATTTATTAAAAAAGTCTAAAGGTTCCCAGGTAATAATAGTCCAGTGTGAATAAGACTTCACATGCTTTGAAAAGACAGGCCCAAATCCACTTGTTAGGGTTTAATCTGTTTTACAGTTACTGTACATCTGTAGACAAATCACACAGTCAGTGCTCCAGACTGGGCTGAGGTCTGTTGTCACTTTGAGGATGGTGTCTAACATTAAACTTCCACGGTCAAATCAAGTTTGTCTCTAAGTGGTATAAACTGGGAGCTGGTAATGTTCGCTCAAACCAGGACACAAAATACCTTTCGTACTGTCCTTGCTTTCTCTCAAATGTTGTTTTGAGCACTCACAAAGCATCTTGACTCGGACGATCGATTGCCATTCAAACTAGTTTTATGCCCTCTGAATAGTTCTGTGATTTCACTTCAGAAATATTCTTCAAAACCAGAGGTCAAAAAAGAAAATCTATTCACTTACGCACAATACGATCAGCTACATTGTACTTTGGGGCTAAATGTTTTCAGTATTTTCTTATTCTTTGACTTAGAAATATGTCTGTTTTTTAAAAAGGGTGAAAATCCAATAAAATTTCTGTAACCAAAAAAAAAAAAAATCTGTGTGAAAAACAGACTGTTTGCAATGCACCCACTCAGTGCTTTAACCATTTATTGTGTTCCTCTCCGGTGCATAACCAGCAGCTGAGTTTTCTCCTTATTTCCCCTTCACTTTCTCTCACTGGAAGATTGTCTGTGCCGTCCTAATCGCAACAGGGACTCGTTTATTGTAAACTACAGTGGTCAGCATCTTCCAGCAGCAGGAAACACAACCGCTCTTCGGTGCATTGGGGGGATATAAAATCCAGGAAAACATTGTTTTAAACTGATCTGTTGCTCTTAAAAAAATCTGGGTGCTTTTTGGTGAAAAGCAGTAATAGTGATTTTTAACTGTGCTTCATGGACGTGTGCACAAAAAGGGTGTTTTTTTGTCTTTATGACAGGAGGAGTGACATTTATTTACAAAAACACATCCTAAAAAGCCACACAAATGCACATACAGCTCAGTGTATGCACCAATACATGACTCGGCGTGGGTGTGTGAGTGGACAAGCGTATATGCGGCTGTCAGTGGGTGTGTGTGCTGAAAAGGATATAACAGGCATCAAAGAGCGTGAAGCCGGGAGACATTCTAAAAGCCGTGCAGGGTGGATGATAATGGCCTTGGCTTGCAGTCTTTACATAGCGTACAATACATTAATGCTGGTCGAGCTTTGCCACTGTAATACGCAGGCAAAAGAGACAAGCACACATCTCTCGTTTAATCGTTTAATCGCGGGCACAGAGTAGCACACAGTGCAAGCTTTTCCTCTTTCTATAGCTCCTTTAATGTTACACTTCCTTTTTGCAATTAGCTTGAGCTAAGAGGCAGCCTGCCTTTTAATGTATGTGCCAATATATGTAAGTTGTTTTGTCTGGGATTGCTTTGAACGGAGAGGGGCTCTTTTCAGAAGGGAATAGAAGAGAAGTGCACTAAAGAGGAGGAGAAAATATTTATTAACAGGATGCAGCGGTGGAGGATCAGGGTGAGGCCGCATTTGTAGAGAGATGAGAACACCTAAAGGGAGGAGGCGAGGCTATGCAGGCAGGATGAACCGTGTTCCTGTGCCTGTGGCCGTGGCGGTCAGGGCCAGTATGTGTTGTATGTGTGTTGTTATGTTCTGCATGTGGATGAGTGAATGTTTCTGGCTTCCGACCTTGCTGAAGAGCAGGTTGAGTTGCTTGCCCGAGCCATGGTATCCTCCCTGCGACAGGAAGAGCTTGACTTGCTCCTGAACCTGCTCCTCATCCAGATGCCAGCAGTTTTCGTCGTCCACGCTGGCTCCTGCCGTGGGGTCCGGGGCCCCTGCAAAAACACACACATTTGGTCACTTTATTCCTGATAAAAATCATTTTGTTCTTTAATCAAAATCTGAGAGAACTCAAGGTTTTTAACACATGTAAAGCAACGGCTGAAACTGAAGCAGGCCTCTGAACACTGATTGTGCAGGCCACAATCTTTGATCACATGCACACAAACACGCACTGACCTCATACTTAAATAACATAGCCATGGTTGATTGTTTTTTGTCTATGCTCTTATTGTGGTTTTCTTTCTGACTTTGTCTTTGTCTGTATTTTACTGTGTATGTTCTGTTGTATTATTGTATGGAATAACTCCATGCTCATTAATCTTACACTTACTGTTTTAATTCTAACAGCCTAACCAGGGACAGGGGTTGCATATTAGCCATGGCTAGAACCTGTATACTCTGCATCTACTTTGTATTTTGGATTTGAAACAACGTCTTATGCATTTGTCCTTGTCAAATTAACAAGTAAAAAAATAAAATAAAATAAAATACGATTGATTTTTAAAACATACAGACTCATACTCAGTGTATTACACATACATAAATAATGTAAAAATTCATTAAAATTACAAGGAATATTATTAAGTATATCTTATTGTTATCGACCACAATTAAACCTCATTCTAACCTTAACAAAAAGACTAACCATTAACCCTTAATGTTTGAAGAAGAAGTTGTCTTAACTTTATAGAGTTTAACTCATTTTTCTACACCCATCAGAACATTTATTTGTTTCCTCACACACTTATAAATACAAGAACACAAGTACATGCACTGCGAGAAGATAATTAACTGATGAGAAACTCATAAAATAAACTGCAAGCTCTTTTGATATATACATTGTTTAAGTCATTTTTTTCAACCACAATGACAAAGATTTTCTGATTCCAGCTTCTCAAATATAACAATTTGCTGATTTTCTTTGTCATATGTGATGGAAAACTGAGTATCCTTAGGTTTTAGTTTGCTAGTCGGACGGTGATTTCATTTTTCATGACCTTTTATGCGATTATTTCAGTAGTCAGAAATATTATATTGATCCCCAGAGGGGAAACTGGGTCACGTTGCAGTTGCTCTTATACACACAGAGAGAATTAGAATTAGAAGAAAAAAGACAATAGAAAAATAAGAAGCATGCAAAAAAATGTGCATTATGCTACAATAAATAACACAATATATAGATAGAGGGAAGAGAAAAATGAGAAATAAAAAATTAAAGAAATGTGCACAAATATATGCATCATATTGTGATGTAAACTAAATAAATAAATAAATAAATAAATAAGAATATTTGAGAAAATAATTATCAATTTAATCGATTATGAAAATTACTATTAGCTGCTGCCCTAATACAATGTCACTATGTGCAGTAACAAATGATTTTAGTGTTTTTCAGCATTTAATAAACAACTTTAACACTATGACAATGAATATGGGAACAATTTTAGAAACAAACAGCAAAGCTTCTCTGTAATTTCATTATGACACTTGGAAAAAAAAGCACTGCAATAGCAATTTAATACCTTCTTCTATAAACACTATCCTCTTTTATTTTGCACTATAAACACACCTATTTTGTGAAATCAAAACTAAAGAAATGATCCATTGCTTGCCACAGAAAATGATAACGTAACGTCCCAAACACCAAAACCAAATTGGGAAGACAGTAATGGTTGTGTTTCTTAATGCCTCAAAACTACTGCAACGTTGTTTCCTCCTATGGAAAAAGTAAACAAAAATAAATAAGGACTGCAAGTCTGAAAAAGCCTAAAAGTAAATAAATAAGAGCGTGCACCTGAAACTTGACACTGGAATAGGTTAATTGAACAGGAGTAATTCAGTTAGATGATTTAATCCAAATGACATGTTTTAGTTTTACAGGATTATTGATGGGAGGGCAGCGAATCAATAAGCTGTCAGTGTCAAATTAAGAAACCTCCGATCACAGCACTTTTGTGATGAAGATCTCTCTCTCTCTCTCTATCGCTTATTTATTTCTGTCCTCCATTCCCAGAAGTTTCTATCTCTATTCTTCTTTCCATTTCTCTTTATTTCGTAACTGTGTCTCCATCTTTTCAAAATCCTTTTTGCCTTCTCCGTCTATCACTACTCCTGAGTTACAAACCAGTTTGACCATAACACATGTACGCTTCCATGCCTTCCTCTGGTCTCTGTTTTCATCTGTTTCTTACACCGTGTGTTGTTTGCCCTTCAGTTTCTCCTTCTTATATTAAGGTAAGCAGCGAGTACAGTATTGATAACAGGAGATATGCACCTTTCTTTATCTCTCTGCTAACCTCTCCGTCTCTGTTTCTGTATCGTTCTCTCACTCTCAGAGGTAAATAACGGGTCTATAGTGTTGATTAGAAGCACACAGTCTCTCCTTTACTGTCTGGATCTCACTAATGAGTAACATTGATCCTGCCACGCTTTACCTTCATCGTGCAGTCAATACACGCATGCATGTAGAGGCAAGAACACACACACACACACACACACACACACACACACGCACACACACACCTGCATGGTCATAAACATGCCAACAACCTTCTCCACACTCGCTGACACACACTCTCCCCTCACCGTGGACCTGGTTGATCTCGGAGTTCTGCGACAGAATCTCGTCGGCCAGTTTCTGCGCGGTCGGCAACACTTCGGTGTGGTGGACTGAAATCAGATACTGGACGAACTTCTGCAGCTGGTCTCTGCTCATCTGGAACAGGGTTTCCGAAATAGGCAGGTGCAGTTTGACCTGCTCGGGCTTCCGTACTCTGTAAAGCGACAGCGCCACTACATGGGCGCAGTAGAAGATGTCTTTGTTGCCGCAGGTGCACGTTACCGCCGTGATCTTGCAGCGGTCGAAGCTGACGCTGACGCTGCAGACGAGCTCCGGGGTGGAGGGTGTGGCGGGGTCCGTCACTGTGCCGCTGAGATGGAAACCTGGAGATGGCAAGACGAAAAGCAGAAATTAGTTTTCAAGAAAGATCTTTTGAAAGAGTTTTACAATGTAAGTGCAGGTATCCTTCCTTTAATCATCTCCTCCTCACGTCTCTGCTTTAGAGCTGAAACTTTTAGTCCCTCAACTGAAAATTAAACGGACATTTTTGATGTCCTAGGTCATATATTTTGGTCTTGTAAGTCTCTAGCCAATTCACTTTCAGCTATAGGTGGTGAAACTTTAACTCCTATCCCTCGAACTGCAATGACAGGAACAAGAAAGAGCTTTTATTCCTCCATAAAAATGCAATCACGTTTACATCACTGCTTGCTCGCTGTCTTATAGTGTTTAATTGGAAAGGGAGGAGCCCTCCTCCTATACTGAATGGATCAGGGAGGTAATGCTAATACTAAGTTTGAAAGAGTTAGGTACCTTAGAGTGTGGATTGGAGAAGAAATACAACAAAACCTGGTCATAATTTATTAACCATGACGAAAACTTGTCCCTGACATAAATTATTTTGCTTTTGTCATGTCTGTTGACAGTTGCATTGTCTGAGAAAGGGAAACACATGTAAAACTGACAGTATTTATGATTAAGACAAATGCGAAAACTTCATTGTCCACAATGTGAAAATTTTTCTTTGGTTTCAACATAACACATAAAAATGTGCATTCAATATAGCACATCACATGAATAACACATACGACAACATATAGATCTGCGTAAAAGCGGAAAATACAAAACGTTATAAGTCTTGGCAGTACACATTCATAAAAACTACAACTCACAACAGACAAGTCACTAATACACACAATATACAAGTGTTCAGACTAAGGAGCTATAAACGTCAAACGTTCAAAATCTTGCTGCTTGTATATAAATCACTCTGTGGCTCAGCGCCCAAATACATTTCTGACATGCTTGTGACATATGAACCTTCTAGGACCCTGAGGACATCTGGGGCTGGCCTACTGACCGTCCCAAGAGTCAGAACAACACGTGGTGAAGCAGCATTTTGTTATCATGCAGCACAAACCTGGAATAACCTCCCAAATGATGTCAGACAAGCTGCAAGTCTGAACGCTTTTAAGTCAAAGCCAAAAACATTCCTGTTTTACACTGCCTACTCCACCCTGTAATGACTGCAAACATATTTTTAAACTCAATTTGAAATAATTTTAAATAATCTTTTGATCTTTGAAACTCTTGTCTGCACTTTTGCTATTTTTAAAGGAGATTTTTTTTAAATTGTAAATCATTTAGTGACTAATTTTACCTTTTATATCCTGTTTTCTTTTTACTCTTTATTGTAAATCTGTATCCTTTATTATATTTTATATTTCATTGCTCTGTAAAGCACTTTAAATTGCACTGGTGTATGAAATGTGCTATACAAATACAGCTGCCTTGCCTTATTCTTATAACATTGGTTGTTAAAGTCTATTAATATTATACATGTGACTATGTATTTAGGTTTGTTTTTGTTATTTTCAATACATCTTTGTGTCTATAGATTGTTTTTACTATTATTACTTTACTTGTTTACATATATTTTAATCATTATTATTATCATCATTATTATTACTGCCACTACTTTTGGATATATATATCCTTATAAATTTATTGTTGTAATTTATTTGACAGCCCTGATGACGGTCACCTGGCATGAGGGTGGGGGTCAGGGTGACAGGGGATTACACTCATGTCATACCTACTCAAACATTCATATTTCTGTATTCTTGTAATGAGAACTTCGAAATATAATTAAAGTTATAAAAAAAAAACAGATTTTCACCGGTTACAGCTTCTCAAATGATTTGCTGCTTTTCTTTTTTTAAATGATAGTTAATAAAATATCTTTGGAGTTTGGACAGTTGGCTCTTTTAACCATTTTTCAACATTTTATGAGCAAATGATTAATTTATTTGTAGAGAAAATAATCCTCAGACAAATCAATTATGAAAATAAATGTTCATTGCAGCTCTGCTTAACTCATTTAGAAATAAAGGAATACAGCTATTTGTCAAGTTTTAAGCTGAGCAACTTTGACTGCTGGGACAAGATCAGAGTTATAACCGATCGTTACTAAGTAGGACAAGAAATCAGGGATCTGTGGTCTCCATACAGAGCCAATGACTTGAGATTCGTTTGAAACATCTATTAAATGAGAACTGGATGACTTGATCAACTCATTGAATGTGCCCTTTAGTAAATGACATTAGCAAATAAATCTCTCAGGATGGAGTTGAACTATTCTCTCAGTTGGCCTCAGTCACCTGCCAAAGGCTGCGTGTTTCCCTTATCATGAGAGCACGATCAGGACCAGCTGCAGACCACTGTTACGACTCTAAATGAGAGTCAATGAGCCTGACAGAAATCTAGATGCAGGAACCCAGAACGGGGGATCCACTGCAAGAGGAATTGAGAAAGAGATGAGGAAGTGAGCAGTGAGCGCGGCTGTTAGAGTATGAATTATACAGCCTCTTGTTTGAATATAACGTTTGATCTTATCCTGACTGCGCTATCCGGAGGCGCGGCTATAGTTATTATGCAAGGATGAATATGAATGAGCAGGGCGGGGTCCCCGGCAGTGGCCTAAAACACACACTGATGAGCATATGAAAGAGACGCACATGTACGCTCACACTGAGCCGCTGCGTGAGATCATGCATTTATTAATAATGGGAGTGGTTAGGAGAGATGGAGGGTGGCTTATGAATGCATTTATGTGCACAGGAGAGACCTCTGAAATGCATGTGGACCAGGGACAGACATACATCTCTTAAATACGTTTATCAAAGGGCTGAGCGCACGCATCGCTGTGATATCAAGCATGTGTTAACGCAGATATCAAAGCATCTCTGGGCCTCAAGATTAGGTGAGGAGGGAGGGGCATGACTTGAATATTTCATAGCATATAGATGGAGGTGGGGTGAGGGGTGCACAAGCAAGATGAACAGTGGTCCGGTTAAATCTCTGATGGTTAAGGGGTGCACTAAGGGCCACACTAGAGCGACATCAAAGAACTAGTGGTGATGAAGGCTGACTGTTGGGTTGCCTCATGCCACCTGAACATACCACAAAAACTACATCCAGTGGCCAACTGGCATGTATATTCCGCTTCTGCGAGAGAGGAAATAACTCTGCATACCGGCAGACGGCAGTAGTCTGTAATCGTCATCCATGAAGGGAAACCGGACGACAGATAGGACGAATTCAAGACACTGGTTAGCCAGTTAGTATGTTAGCAACACAACCCGATGTTGAAAGAACTACAGATATTTACTGTGGGCTATTGAACATTTTCTGCTTAAAGGCTCAGTGGCTATCTTATATTACAAGTTTGTTTCTTTCTCACATCATCTTGTCTTCAGCTTTTTGTTTACCTTCCTCACTTCCATGTCTTTTCTCGTACACTGAGCTGAACTGCCAATCAGAGTGACTTCACTCACAGATGGATACTGCCATCTTTGATGCCGATTCGGAATGCTGAATCAGCCCAAAAACAGCCGACAAGGGCCGACACACTGCAAAAACTAGGGCAACAGACGCTCACCAGCGGCTTGACACTGACCAATGGCTGACTCTCAGCTTGGTGTGTCAGGGCCCTGAGAATGCAGGTGAACACGAAGGGAAAAAAAAGAAGGAAGTAAAAAGGGTCACAACCCTCGGTTACAGTGTTACCGATGCCCTCAGGAAGGATATAAAAATACAACAAGCTGGTTATAGAAGCCTTATATTTCTCTCTGCAGCCTCCCTAAAGCAGTTTGTAGAAAGAAACATTCAGGAAACCCATTTAAAACCAGCCTCACCATGAGTAAGACTCAGTACAATTTTATCAATTCAAAAAGGCTCCATTAGCACAGATGTTGCAATCCTGCAAAAAATTTGCAAGAGCATCAAAACAGGAACAGCAATGTTTTGTTATTGTATTGTAGAGCTAAGAAGTGTTGGCTGCAAATATCCAACAGTGCCGAACTGCAGAACATTGCCATGGAGATATGCTTTTCCATTCTGGAAGCCAGCTGGCAGAGGAAGTACATGTTCGTTAACAATATCCACAGAAGAGGGGTGTGGATCGAATATGGCAGCCACTTGCATCTGCAGTGATCAAAGCCTATATGTCTACAGCTGTGAGAGAGGAGCAGGGAGAGAGAAACAGACTGAATCACTCTTAAACGAGACAAAAAGGTTTACATGGTGCAGCTGGTTGTAGAATGGAGAGCTAACTTATTTAGCTGTGTAACAACATACAAATGAGCAATGGCTGTTAATACTTGCTGATAATTTTAATGTGTGTGTGTGTGTGTGTGTGTGTGTGTGCATGTGTGACACGAGCTTATGTTTCAAGAGTGGCCCCTGGTCCAGAGAGGGGAGAGAAAAAGAGAACATCAAAAACATGTGGGGCTGAGAGAGCTCAAAGAAAAATCAACCTCTGATACAAGCACACACTCTCTTACACACACACACACACACACACACACACACACACACACACACACACACACACCCATATCAGACTGTCGTAAAAGCAGCTGCAGTTTCTTTTGCAAATGTTTCCCTTTTTCCCATAGGGAAAATTAACAGCAATACGTTTTTTTTTAATTCAAAACACATGGAGTATGAAAAACTACATCGTGATAAAAGACTTATCCTCGTTCAAAAAAGTCTGCTGTGTTTCCCTCCGCTTTAATGGACACTTTCACTCTCTCCACTTCCAAGCCCTTTTCATGCGTCCCTCCCTCCATCCACATTCCCACAGCTCTTTCTCTCTCACTCTCTGACAGATGGGTAGGTAATGAGTTTCGCCTTTCCCTGTCCAATCGTCTGGGCACCGAAAACTGCCCCCCCACGCCAAAAATGCCCTTTTAATTTAGCCAAGCACTGAGTACAGGGCTATTACTGTTTAGGTACACACACGCACGCACACACACAGACATGCACACCTCCCATGACTCCTGGTTGGGTGGGTATGAAACCTTCAATGTCTCATGTGCTAGCTATTAAAGAGCCTGGTTTCCCCCTCACCCAGTCCACCCAGCTCCCCTCCCCGAGTGGTGCTCAGGGCTCTTTTCTGTGCATGTTCAAGAGGCCAGGGTTGGCTTTCAAAGTAACCATGGCGGCCATTTTTAGAACAAGGCCTCTGTGAGGTTGCCCTAGAAACCCCTTCTGACCGCCCTGGTGAAATCACACTTGGCCCGAGGAGCTGTGTAAGGCAGCAGGAACAGTGTGTGAAAGAGTGAGCGAGAATTAGCGTATGTATATATATGTTCAAATCCCACAAAGGCCTGTGGACCACCCACACTTTTTTAGGGGGACCCACATCAAAGCATTCCCCCTCAAACAGCACTTTGCTCTATCTTCCTCTCTGGTTTTGAACTTGTATAAGTGCCGATAAGCCAGCATGCGCTCTCTTGACCAGCAAGGACCACTTCTGTCTATTCAACAACAAGGGGCCCCAGAAATACCGGACTCCTGCTCTTATTTCAGGGAGGAAAGGCCAAGACTAAGACCTGCAACTCCTTCAACATACATCTGCTGTGACGGAAGAATGCCGCCTTTATACGCTCCCTGTAAAACAGGATTTAGCTTCCCACATGAAGGCAGGCGGCGGGTATCGGGGCCGGGCCCTGAAAGGTTTGCTTGCCTAAGCACAAAAGTGCTCAGTGTTCCAAAATCACTGGAGTAAATTAGATTGAGCAACATACATATATTTCCGCAATCAAATTAAGATTCCAAGTCAATGGAGAAAATTCAGGCCCAGCAGTGGGGAGGTCATTAAGTTTATTGGCTGAATTGGTCCATGAGTGACTGTCACCTAAATCTAATATGGCACCGTGCAGTTCAGACAGCACTCATCCGTTGTATTTGTGTGTGTATGTGTGTGTGTGTGTGTGAGAGAGAGAGAGAGAGAGAGAGAGAGAGAGAGAGAGATTCTGAATACATGATTGATTTCAGTGCGAGAAATAAGATGAAACAAATGGGCTGGTGTGAAAGCGAGTCAACAAAAGCAAAGAGGAAGAAACAGAGAAAGCAAATAGATATTTAAGGCCCATTCGCCTGCACCGATTCACTTTAGCCTTGCGCATTAATCAAATTACCTCATGAGCTGCAGACAGACTGAGAGCAACACCTAAATCCGACTCTGCCCTGCCTGCTACAGCTTCTCTGATCCACAGGGGACCACCCGCAGTAGTTGGAGCTTTAACCTGGGATCCTTCCCCGTTGTTGACCATAGATAGCCGGCTAAAAACCTCACTGAAAAAAGGCCACTGGACTGGAAATCAATCCGTTAGGTCGGCGTGAACTGAAAGGCCCTACTGAAAGGAGATCTGAACCACAACTGAAGACAAGCAAGGCCCCGCAGCGGGTCGAGGAAGGGTCGAGAGTTGTTGGGCCACCCCCACCTCTAACAACACCTCCATCCCACCCACAGCCAAAGGACGGTTTTCTTCACTGCGGCTCCTTGAAGTGGCCCAATTAATAAGCCTATAAAGACAAATACAAGGCCGCTCAGCATCTTAAAGATCTGCGTGAGTAACAATGAGCACATGCGTGTGTGGTCCTATAAGGAAGCACCCATACAGAGACTGTAAACAGAGATCAATGCTATTCTGCAGGAGACCTTGCTCCAGGCGTGTGTGTGCATGTGCGTGTGTGTGTCCTAGGTGTGGGACAGGCTGGAATAACACAGCTGAGCTCCAGTGGCGGCCATATTTATGCCTTAAACCCTCTGGTAGACCGAAAAGCCTTTTTCTCCCCGGGTGTGTTTTCATCACCCGCACATCCACACACACACACACACACACACACACACACACACAGACACACACACACGCACACACACACACACGCACACGCACCAACACTATCTTCCAGTCTGAATGCTTATCCCGGCAGACACAAACGAGCATGAATTAATGTTTTGAGATATTCTATGAATTTCAATGCTTTTACTTCCGCTTGAGATTCCGACAGCAAAATATGCATGCTAATCATAGGGATGGGATGGAAGGAATATCTGTATGGGTGTGTATCTGTGTGTGTGTGAGTGTGTGTGCACTGACAGCTGTGTGGGTGATTGGAGTTGTCATCAGCTGGCGGTTGAAATGACAGTCGACTACTGGGCTGCTGCCACTTAGTTGCCATGCGGTACATCAGGAATGACTTGCAATTTTCTAACTATCACTTTCAAAATGGATTCTAATTTTGCTGGATTGGGCCTGTCAGGCAGAGCTGGTGTTACTGCTCCGCTGACTGATCCCAAAGGTTGGCGTTCAGAAGGCTGACCAGTACGGAAAGACAGTGAAGCCTCTGTTCAGGGACGTAATAGACACAAGACAAAAAGAATAAAGTGATGAGAAAATGAGTTGGTAGCAGATGAAAGAGCCAGTTGCGAGAAACCTGAAATACAGTGGGGGATAAATCTGTTTTTGGAGGATCAGCTGGGGGAATATTCTGTTAAAGGAACAGTTTGACATTTTGGGAAATGCGCTTTCTTGCCAAGAGTTAGATGAAAAGATTAATACCACTGTCATGTCTTTACAGGAAGTGTAAAGCTGGAGCCAGCAGCTGGTTAGCTTAGCTTAGCACAAAGACTGGGAACAATTTGAAACAGCTAGCCTGGCTCTGTCCAAAGTAACACAATCCTCCTACTAGCACCTCTAATACATATCTTTTTTTATTCATTTGTACACAAACCAAAGTGCAGACATAAGAAAATTTGGTTTTACAAGGGAACATGTGCCCAGGAGCAGCGACTTCCTGGTCTCCCTGCTGGTAGATAGATTTTATTACCTTTAAATGTTGCCAGGCTAACTGTTTCCCCACTGTTTACAGCATTTATGCTAAGCTAAACTAACTGGCTTCTGGCAGTAGCTCCATATTTACTGTACAGATAAAAAGTGGTGTCAATCTCTTCATCTAAGTCTCAGCAAGAAAGCACAATGGGAGACATGCCTTGTTCCACCGGCCCTTTCAGATTCCCCATCAGTCCAAAAAATGTCCAACTGGACCAAAAGCCCTTTCTTCGGACAGCCTGTTATCCCTAAAACAAACGGCCATGGCTCCAAAAATGCACACTCCCTGCAGTTAGTTTCCCAGAGGCATTTGAGCCACTGATCCTGGATGTTTTACTGACCATGAAAGGCATTTCCCAGCCACGTTTGAGCTACCAAACCAGGGGTCTCATTTATAAAACACCATGTAGGATCCATACTAAAAATGTATGTACAGACAAAAGCCAAAACTGGCTTTCGAAATTTTCTAAAATCAGGCTTCCACCTCACCATCTGTGTCGCCAATTTCCCATCTCCAAAATGTTCACAAGCATGGGTCAAAGTTCCTCCCATCGAGTCTGTTTTTATAGATCACAACTTTTGCGTGGGAAGTGGCGTACACCTCCTTCAGGCCTCGTTTTATCCGTTCGCAATGTTTATAAATTAGACCCCAAGGATTTTTCACCAACCCAACCTACTTTTCCAGCGACATTTCTGCTACTAAATGTGGGTGTTTTAATCCAAAACAGACAGTCTCTGCAAAATGTCTCCAAAAAGTCAACTATTCTTTTAAATGCAGATAACAGTACATTTTTAACATAGGTACACACCAAATGTCACAGCTATTGATAACATTTAAAAAGATAACAGCATTTTTCAATCCGGCTATTGCAAGATAAAACAGGGACACCCAAATTGAAGTGTCCCTTTAGCTGCTGTTCAACAAATCTCTGTCACTGGAGAAGCCAGTAGCCTGCTAATTCCGTCTCCTGGCTGTACATTAACTATACATTATCCCAATCCATGTGCAAGGTTCATTAGTGTGAATGAAATTACAGCTGGCTGGAAATGAATGTGTGTAATTAGCAGAGGCCTGTCCCAGTAGAGCCACGCAAGCTATAGACGGAGGTAATGGGATCCATTGAAAAGCCATTGTCTGCTACTTCAGGGCTTCAGTATCTTTCTAACGACAAACCCATGCAGTCGAGACGTTATAGCACTAGCGTCCTTGTCTTTATGAAAGAGGAGAGTCTGGGTCAAGATGAGCCAGTCTGTGTCGGTCGAGAGGACTGCACACATTGTAAAAAAGAATAAACAAAGAATATAGCGACGCATTGTTTTATTGGATTTTAGTGCGTTTGTTTGTGAGGTGGAAGCTGTTAGATCTTGCGCATAATTTGCACGCAGAAAGTGTGCCAGAATGACATTCACTGTGCCTGTCAGAATTGATTACAGATGTGTTTCTCTTGCTTAATTTGAACTTTGCCCCATAAATTCTTTTGAGATTAAGCTTTTTGATAAAACAGCTTTCAAAAATTAGTCTCAACATCAAAGCTAATATAAAACAATAAAGGATTAAAAAAAAAAGGCAGAACAAAATGTAGCAAAAGAGTCTGTAAAGCTAGCACACAGCACACAGACAAAAAGACTGTGGAGGCTAACATGGCTGAAAGTGAACAGAATTCATTTGCATATGAAAATAGCCGGGCACGAACAGCGCTGGACTGAAAACCACCGCATGACTGTGTATTCACATGTGCGAGTATGTGTGTGTTTTTAGGTTCACTTATCCACGCCAGGAAATAACCTTACACTCTTTACCCTTCCCATTTCGTTTGGAAAGTCACCCGACACACTCCAGCACACACACACACACACACACACTACCCCACCCTTTGACACACACTCATGATGCCTTCATGCATGCACGCATACTGGCTTCAGTGACTCCCTGCAGTCAACCTCCTTCTGCTCACAAACAGCCCCTCCTTTTTCCTTTTTCTCTCTCCAATAACTGACTCCTCCCCTGTTCCCCCCTCCCATGACACACACACAAACACACACACACACACACACGCATACACACACACACACACAGACACACACAGAACGTTGCCTAGCCCTAAGCTGACCCGTTGTGTGTACTGACGTCACACACTAGACAAGGGGAGGCATCATTCCAGACAGACACACACACACACACGTGCACACCCACACACAAACACACACACACACACACACACACACACACACACACAGGCCCCAGCCGAGGGGGAAGCTGCATTCCAGCACAGGCACACAGACACACAAACACACATCACCACGCCTGGCGGTGGGAAGCATGGGGAGCGCTCAGCTGTAGCGGGGAGGTGGGGAAGAGGGCCAGGGGAGGCGAAGAAGGGGGGGGGGGGGTTCAGCGGAGGGAGGAGGGAGTGATGGCTCTGAGCCAGTGTTCCTCTGAGCTCAGCACTTCCCCTTTCAGCTCCAGCCAGCCGCCAGTTTGCGTAACGCAGCCCATGCAGCCCTGCCGGCTCGTGCTTAACCCCTTCCTTCCTGGAGTCACTGAGGTCACACCCGCTGTTCTCTGTTCGCCAGCGCATGCCACATCCTGGTGTAAAACCTGCCCCTGCCCAACATCCCCTAACATCCCCCCTCTCAGGCTGTCCCATTATAGCACCGGGCGCACTGGCCCACTACTCATACTTTCACATTATTACCTGACACGGATGGAAGCAGATACACACACGTGTGCTCACACACCCCAACACCACAGAGAGATGATACATTCATCCGGTTAGGTTAACCTTTTACATGCCACTTTCCCTTTTCACTGAAGTAGCTGAGCAACTATGTCTTTATCTTTCATCTAAAACACAATGAACATAAGCTTGTGTAATGATCTAAATGCGCAGGTAGCCTGTCTGAGAGTGACCTGGATTTACAGCAGCATCTCTCTTGAAGACAAAGACAACACAGACACACTGCAACCACGAAAATACACACCCTTTCATTAGCAATTACCAAGCAATTATCACTGCCAAAGACAAATATGTAGCACACACACTCACCACCTTAACACAGCTTTGTTTAGATTATATTACAAAGAGCAAAGCACGTGTAGCGTGGCGTGAGTATAGCATGCTTGCATTGTATCTATTCAGCTGCATGTCCATTGACCTTCCAAGAGCTTATGTAGGCCAAAGTGTCCACTCTACCAACAGAGATGTGAGGCCTTGTACATCAGACGTGGCGCCTTCCCCCCTAAAAACCCCACTGAAAAGTGTCATACCTCACACTAACCACAGCAGACACAGTCCACGGTGGCGGAGGGATGGGTAGGGGGGGGGTGGGAATGGGGGGGGGGGGAATGAGGGAGGAGGGGAGG